>NW_027669066.1:232500-265000 GCF_964194185.1 Rhinolophus hipposideros | reverse complement strand
ATTAGGGTTAGGGTTGGTGTTAGGGTTAGGGTTAGGGTTAGGGTTAGGGTTGGTGTTAGGCATAGGGTTAGGGTTAGGGTTAGGGTTAGGGTTAGGGTTAGGGTTGGTGTTAGGGTTAGTGTTAGGGTTAAAATTAGGGTTAGGGTTGGTGTTAGGGTTAGAATTAGGGTTAGGGTTAGGGTTGGTGTTAGGGTTAGGGTTAGGGTTAGGGTTAGGGTTTGTGTTAGGGTTAGGGTTAGGGTTAGGGTTAGAGTTGGTGTTAGGCATAGGGTTAGGGTTAGGGTTAGGTTTGTGTTGGTGTTAGGGTTAGGGTTAGGGTTAGGGTTGGTGTTAGGGTTAGTGTTAGGGTTAGGGTTAGGGTTAGGGTTAGGGTTAGGGTTGGTGTTAGGGTTAGGGTTAGGGTTAGGGTTAGGGTTAGGGTTGGTGTTAGGTTTAAGGTTAGGGTTAGGTTTAGGGTTAGGGTTAGGGTTGGTGTTAGGGTTAGGGTTAGGGTAGGGTTAGGCTTAGGATTAGGGTTAGGGTTGGTGTTAGGGTTAGGGTTAGGGTTAGGGTTAGGGTTAGGGTTGGTGTTAGGGTTAGGGTTAGCGTTAGGGTTAGGGTTGGTGTTAGGTATAGGGTTAGGGTTAGGATTAGGGTTAGGGTTAGGGTTGGTGTTAGGGTTAGGGTTAGGGTTAGGGTTAGTGATAGGGTTAGGGTTAGGGTTAGGATTAGGGTTAGGGTTGGTGTTAGGGTTAGGGGTAGGGTTAGGGTTAGGGTTGGTGTTAGGCATAGGGTTGGGGTTAGGGTTAGGGTTTGGGTTAGGGTTGGTGTTAGGGTTAGGGTTAGGGTTAGGGTTAGGGTTGGTGTTAGGGTTAGGGTTAGGGTTAGGATTAGGGTTAGGGTTGGTGTTAGGGTTAGGGTTAGTGTTAGGGTTAGGGTTGGTGTTAGGGTTAGGGTTAGGGTTAGGGTTAGGGTTAGGGTTAGGTTTGGTGTTAGTGTTAGGGTTAGGGTTAGGGTTAGGGTTGGTGTTAGGTATAGGGTTAGGGTTAGGGTTAGGGTTAGGTTTAGGTTTGGTGTTAGGGTTAGGGTTAGGGTTAGGGTTAGGGTTAGTGTTAGTGTTAGGGTTAGGGTTAGGTTACACCGAGCACTACCCCTCGCCGTAGGCCTACGCCTAGCACTACCTCTGGTCCTACCCCTACCCCTGTCCCTACAGCTCCCCCTACCTATAGGCCCACCCCAATCCCTACCCCTAGCCACAGCTCCCACTCCTGGTCCTAGGCCTACTCCGAGGTTTACCCCGACACCCACCTCTTGCCCTTTGCCTACCCCAGTGCTACGCCTACCGCTCCCACTAGCCCTACCTCGGGCCCTAGACCAACGCCCAGTGCTCACTCTAGTCCGAAGCCTAGCACTTGCCCGTCGCCAACCGGTACACCTTGCCCTACCGATAGCCAGACCACTAACCCGTGTCCTACGAAATCACCCTGGACCCACCCTTACCACACCCTAATCCAGCCCTACACCCGTTTTGAGTCCTAGGACTACCCGCAGCCCTCCCGTGACACCTACACCTAGCCCTCGGCCAACCCCTAACAGTACCACTAGTCCTAGGCCTAACATGAGCCCTAAGACTAACACTGCCCGTGGGCATCAGCCAACCACAAGCCCTTCACCTAACCCTACCCAGAGCACTACCCGTCGCCCTAGGCTAACGCCTAGCACTACCTCTGGTCCTACCGCTTCCCCTGGCCCTACAGCTCCCCCTACTTATAGGCCCACCCCCATACCTACCCCTAGCCACAGCTCCAACTCCTGGCACTAGGCCTACTCCGAGGTTTACCCCGACACAGACCCCTTGCCTATGCCTACCCCAGCGCTATGCCTACCGCTCCCACTAGCCCAGGCTCGGGCACTAGACCAACGCCCATGGCTCCCTCTAGTTTGAGGCCTAGAGTTGCCCGTCGCTGACCAGTACAGCTTGCCCTTGTTAGGGTTAGGGTTAGGGTTAGGGTTAGGGTTGGTGTTAGGTTTAGGGTTAGGGTTAGGGTTAGGGTTAGGCTTAGGGTTGGTGTTAGGGTTAGGGTTAGGGTTAGGGTTAGGGTTAGGGTTGGTGTTAGGTTTAGGGTTAGGGTTAGGGTTAGGGTTAGGGTTAGGTTTAGGGTTTAGGGTTAGGGTTAGGGTTAGGGTTGGTGTTAGGGTTAGGGTTTGGGTTAGAGTTAGGGTTGTTGTTAGGTTTAGGGTTAGGGTTAGGGTTAGGGTTAGGGTTAGGGTTGGTGTTAGGGTTAGGGTTAGTGTTAGGATTAGGGTTAGGTTTACGGTTAGGTTACCCCGAGCACTACCCCTCGCCCTAGGCCTACGCCTAGCACTACCTCTGGTCCTACCTTTACCCCTGGCCCTACAGCTCCCCCTACCCATAGGCCCACCGCCATCCCTATCCCTAGCCACAGCTCCCACTCCTGGTCCTAGGCCTACTCCGTGGTTTACCCCGACACCCACTTCTTGCCCTTTGCCTACCCCAGCGCTATGCCTACCGCTCCCACTAGCCCTACCTCCGGCCCTAGACCAACGCCCAGTGCTCACTCTAGTCCGAAGCCTATCACTTGCCCGTTGCCGACCAGTACACCTTGCCCTTGTTAGGGTTAGGGTTAGGGTTAGGGTTAGGGTTAGGGTTAGAATTAGGGTTTAGGGTTAGGGTTAGGGTTAGGGTTGGTGTTAGGGTTAGGGTTAGGGTTAGGGTTAGGGTTGGTGTTAGGTTTAGGGTTAGGGATAGGGTTAGGGTTAGAGTTAGGGTTGGTGTTAGGGTTAGGGTTAGGGTTAGGGTTAGGATTAGGGTTAGGGTTGGTGTTAGGTTTAGGGTTAGGGTTAGGGTTAGGGTTAGGGTTGGTGTTAGGCATAGGGTTAGGGTTAGGGTTAGAGTTAGGGTTAGGGTTAGGGTTGGTGTTAGGGTTAGGGTTAGGGTTAGGGTTAGGGTTGGTGTTAGGGTTAGGGTTAGGGTTAGGATTAGGGTTAGGGTTGGTGTTAGGGTTGGGGTTAGGGTTAGGGTTAGGGTTAGGGTTGGTGTTAGGGTTAGTGTTAGGGTTAGGGTTAGTGTTAGGGTTAGTTTAGGGTTAGGGTTAGGATTAGGGTTAGGGTTGGTGTTAGGGTTAGGGTTAGGGTTAGGGTTAGGGTTGGTGTTAGGCATAGGGTTAGGGTTATTGTTAGGGTTAGGGTTAGGGTTAGGTTTGGTGTTAGGGTTAGTGTTAGGGTTAAAATTAGGGTTAGGGTTGGTGTTAGGGTTAGAATTAGGGTTAGGGTTAGGGTTGATGTTAGGGTTAGGGTTAGGGTTAGGGTTAGGATTTGTGTTAGGGTTAGGGTTAGGGTTAGGGTTAGAGTTGGTGTTAGGCATAGGGTTAGGGTTAGGGTTAGGTTTGTGTTGGTGTTAGGGTTAGGGTTAGGGTTAGGGTTGGTGTTAGGGTTAGTGTTAGGGTTAGGGTTAGGGTTAGGGTTAGGGTTAGGGTTGGTGTTAGGGTTAGGGTTAGGGTTAGGGTTAGGGTTAGGGTTGGTCTTAGGCATAGGGTTACGGTTAGGGTTAGGGTTAGGGTTAGGGTTAGGGTTGGTGTTAGGGTTAGTGTTAGGGTTAAAATTAGGGTTAGGGTTGGTGTTAGGGTTAGAATTAGGGTTAGGGTTAGGGTTGGTGTTAGGGTTAGGGTTAGGGTTAGGGTTAGGGTTTGTGTTAGGGTTAGGGTTAGGGTTAGGGTTAGCGTTGGTGTTAGGCATAGGGTTAGGGTTAGGGTTAGGTTTGTGTTGGTGTTAGGGTTAGGGTTAGGGTTAGGGTTAGGGTTGGTGTTAGGGTTAGTGTTAGGGTTAGGGTTAGGGTTAGGGTTAGGGTTAGGGTTAGGGTTGGTGTTAGGTTTAGGGTTAGGGTTAGGGTTAGGGTTAGGGTTAGGTTTAGGGTTTAGGGTTAGGGTTAGGGTTAGGGTTGGTGTTAGGGTTAGGGTTTGGGTTAGAGTTAGGGTTGTTGTTAGGTTTAGGGTTAGGGTTAGGGTTAGGGTTAGGGTTGGTGTTAGGGTTAGGGTTAGTGTTAGGATTAGGGTTAGGTTTACGGTTAGGTTACCCCGAGCACTACCCCTCGCCCTAGGCCTACGCCTAGCACTACCTCTGGTCCTACCTTTACCCCTGGCCCTACAGCTCCCCCTACCCATAGGCCCACCGCCATCCCTATCCCTAGCCACAGCTCCCACTCCTGGTCCTAGGCCTACTCCGTGGTTTACCCCGACACCCACTTCTTGCCCTTTGCCTACCCCAGCGCTATGCCTACCGATCCCACTAGCCCTACCTCGGGCCCTAGACCAACGCCCAGTGCTCACTCTAGTCCGAAGCCTATCACTTGCCCGTTGCCGACCAGTACACCTTGCCCTTGTTAGGGTTAGGGTTAGGGTTAGGGTTAGGGTTAGGGTTAGGGTTAGGATTAGGGTTTAGGGTTAGGGTTAGGGTTAGGGTTGGTGTTAGGGTTAGGGTTAGGGTTAGGGTTAGGGTTGGTGTTAGGTTTAGGGTTAGGGATAGGGTTAGGGTTAGGGTTAGGGTTGGTGTTAGGGTTAGGGTTAGGGTTAGGGTTAGGATTAGGGTTAGGGTTGGTGTTAGGGTTAGGGTTAGGTTTAGGGTTAGTGTTAGGGTTGGTGTTAGGGTTAGGGTTAGGGTTAGGGTTGGTGTTAGGTATAGGCTTAGGGTTAGGGTTAGGGTTAGGATTGGTGTTAGAGTTAGGTTTAGGGTTAGGGTTAGTGTTAGGGTTAGTTTAGGGTTAAGGTTAGGATTAGGGTTAGGGTTGGTGTTAGGTTTAGGGTTAGGGTTAGGGTTAGGGTTAGGGTTGGTGTTAGGCATAGGGTTAGGGTTAGGGTTAGAGTTAGGGTTAGGGTTAGGGTTGGTGTTAGGGTTAGGGTTAGGGTTAGGGTTAGGGTTGGTGTTAGGGTTAGGGTTAGGGTTAGGATTAGGGTTAGGGTTGGTGTTAGGGTTGGGGTTAGGGTTAGGGTTAGGGTTAGGGTTGGTGTTAGGGTTAGTGTTAGGGTTAGGGTTAGTGTTAGGGTTAGTTTAGGGTTAGGGTTAGGATTAGGGTTAGGGTTGGTGTTAGGGTTAGGGTTAGGGTTAGGGTTAGGGTTGGTGTTAGGCATAGGGTTAGGGTTAGGGTTAGGGTTAGGGTTAGGGTTAGGGTTGGTGTTAGGGTTAGTGTTAGGGTTAAAATTAGGGTTAGGGTTGGTGTTAGGGTTAGAATTAGGGTTAGGGTTAGGGTTGGTGTTAGGGTTAGGGTTAGGGTTAGGGTTAGGGTTTGTGTTAGGGTTAGGGTTAGGGTTAGGGTTAGAGTTGGTGTTAGGCATAGGGTTAGGGTTAGGGTTAGGTTTGTGTTGGTGTTAGGGTTAGGGTTAGGGTTAGGGTTGGTGTTAGGGTTAGTGTTAGGGTTAGGGTTAGGGTTAGGGTTAGGGTTGGTGTTAGGGTTAGGGTTAGGGTTAGGGTTAGGGTTAGGGTTGGTGTTAGGGTTAGGGTTAGGGTTAGTGTTAGGGTTAGGGTTAGGGTTAGGGTTAGGGTTAGGGTACCCTGAGCACTACCCCTCGCCCTAGGCCTACGCCTAGCACTACCTCTGGTCCTACCCCTACCCCTGTCCCTACAGCTTCCCCTACCCATAGGCCCACCCCCATCCCTACCCCTAGCAACAGCTCACAATCCTGGTCCTAGGCCTACTCCGAGGTTTAACCCGACACCCACCCCTTGCCCTTTGCCTACACCAGCGCTACGCCTACCGCTCCCACTAGCCCTACCTCGGGCCCTAGACCAACGCCCAGTGCTCACTCTAGTCCGAAGCCTAGCACTTGCCCGTTGACAACCAGTACACCTTGCCCTACCGATAGCCAGAGCACTAATCCGTGTCCTACGAAATCACCCTGAACCCACCATTAGCCACACCCTAATCCAGCCCTACATCCGTTCGGAGTCCTAGGACTACCCGGAGCCGTCTTGTGACAGTTAGCCCTAGCCCTCGGCCATCCCCTACCACTACCACTAGTCCTAAACCTAACATGAGCCCTAACCCTAACACTGCCCGTGGGCCTCTGCCAACCACTGGCCCTTCACCTAACCCTACCCCGAGTACTACCCCTCGCCCTAGGCTTACGCCTAGCACTACCTCTGGTCCTACCCCTACCCCTGGTTCTACAGCTCCCCCTACTTATAGGCCCACCCCCATCCCTACCCCTAGCCACAGCTCACACTCCTGGCCCTAGGCCTACTCCGAGGTTATCCTCGACACCCACCCCTTGCCCTATGCCTACCCCAGCGCTACGCCTACTGCTCTCACTAGCCCTAGCTCGGACCCTTGACCAACGCCCATGGCTCCCTCTAGTCCGAGGCCTAGAACTTGCCCGTCGCTGACCAGTACACCTTGCCCTTGTAGGGTTAGGGTTAGGATTAGGGTTAGGGTTAGGGTTAGGATTAGGGTTTAGGGTTAGGGTTAGGGTTAGATTGGTGTTAGGGTTAGGGTTAGGGTTAGGGTTAGGGTTGGTGTTAGGTTTAGGGTTAGGGTCAACTTTAGGGTTAGGGTTAGGGCTGGTGTTAGGGTTAGGGTTAGGGTTAGGGTTAGGATTAGGGTTAGGGTTGGTGTTAGGGTTAGGGTTAGGTTAGGGTTAGGGTTAGGGTTGGTGTTAGGGTTAGGGTTAGGGTTAGGGTTAGGGTTGGAGTTAGGTATAGGGTTAGGGTTAGGGTTAGGGTTAGGGTTAGGGTTAGGGTTGGTGTTAGAGTTAGGGTTAGGGTTAGGGTTAGTGTTAGGGTTAGTTTAGGGTTAGGGTTAGGATTAGGGTTAGGGTTGGTGTTAGGTTTAGGGTTAGGGTTAGGGTTAGGGTTAGGGTTGGTGTTAGGCATAGGGTTAGGGTTAGGGTTAGAGTTAGGGTTAGGGTTAGGGTTGGTGTTAGGGTTAGGGTTAGGGTTAGTGTTAGGATTGGTGTTAGGGTTAGGGTTAGGGTTAGGATTAGGGTTAGGGTTGGTGTTAGGGTTGGGATTAGGGTTAGGGTTAGGGTTAGGGTTGGTGTTAGGGTTAGTGTTAGGGTTAGGGTTAGTGTTAGGGTTAGTTTAGGGTTAGGGTTAGGATTAGGGTTAGGGTTGGTGTTAGGGTTAGGGTTAGGGTTAGGGTTAGGGTTGGTGTTAGGCATAGGGTTAGGGTTAGGGTTAGGGTTAGGGTTAGGGTTAGGGTTGGTGTTAGGGTTAGTGTTAGGGTTAAAATTAGGGTTAGGGTTGGTGTTAGGGTTAGAATTAGGGTTAGGGTTAGGGTTGGTGTTAGGGTTAGGGTTAGGGTTAGGGTTAGGGTTTGTGTTAGGGTTAGGGTTAGGGTTAGGGTTAGAGTTGGTGTTAGGCATAGGGTTAGGTTTAGGGTTAGGTTTGTGTTGGTGTTAGGGTTAGGGTTAGGGTTAGGGTTAGGGTTGGTGTTAGGGTTAGTGTTAGAGTTAGGGTTAGGGTTAGGGTTAGGGTTAGGGTAGGTGTTAGGGTTAGGGTTAGGGTTAGGGTTAGGGTTAGGGTTGGTGTTAGGCATAGGGTTAGGGTTAGGGTTAGGGTTAGGGTTAGGGTTAGGGTTGGTGTTAGGGTTAGTGTTAGGGTTAAAATTAGGGTTAGGGTTGGTGTTAGGGTTAGAATTAGGGTTAGGGTTAGGGTTGGTGTTAGGGTTAGGGTTAGGGTTAGGGTTAGGGTTTGTGTTAGGGTTAGGGTTAGGGTTAGGGTTAGAGTTGGTGTTAGGCATAGGGTTAGGGTTAGGGTTAGGTTTGTGTTGGTGTTAGGGTTAGGGTTAGGGTTAGGGTTAGGGTTGGTGTTAGTGTTAGTGTTAGGGTTAGGGTTAGGGTTAGGGTTAGGGTTAGGGTTGGTGTTAGGGTTAGGGTTAGGGTTAGGGTTAGGGTTGGTGTTAGGTATAGGGTTAGGGTTAGGGTTAGGGTTAGGGTTAGGGTTGGTGTTAGGGTTAGGGTTAGGGTTAGTGTTAGGGTTAGGGTTAGGGTTAGGGTTAGGGTACCCTGAGCACTACCCCTCGCCCTAGGCCTACGTTTAGCACTACCTCTGGTCCTACCCCTACCCCTGTCCCTACAGCTTCCCCTACCCATAGGCCCACCCCCATCCCTACCCCTAGCAACAGCTCACAATCCTGGTCCTAGGCCTACTCCGAGGTTTAACCCGACACCCACCCCTTGCCCTTTGCCTACACCAGCGCTACGCGTATCGCTCCCACTAGCCCTACCTCGGGCCCTAGACCAACGCCCAGTGCTCACTCTAGTCCGAAGCCTAGCACTTGCCCGTTGACAACCAGTACACCTTGCCCTACCGATAGCCAGAGCACTAATCCGTGTCCTACGAAATCACCCTGAACCCACCATTAGCCACACCCTAATCCAGCCCTACATCCGTTCGGAGTCCTAGGACTACCCGGAGCCCTCTTGTGACAGTTACCCCTAGCCCTCGGCCATCCCCTACCACTACCATTAGTCCTAAACCTAACATGAGCCCTAACCCTAACACTGCCCGTGGGCCTCTGCCAACCAGTGGCCCTTCACCTAACCCTACCCCGAGTACTACCCCTCGCCCTAGGCTTACGCCTAGCACTACCTCTGGTCCTACCCCTACCCCTGGTTCTACAGCTCCCCCTACTTATAGGCCCACCCCCATCCCTACCCCTAGCCACAGCTCACACTCCTGGCCCTAGGCCTACTCCGAGGTTATCCTCGACAACCACCCCTTGCCCTACGCCTACCCCAGCGCTACGCCTACTGCTCTCACTAGCCCTAGTTCGGACCCTTGACCAACGCCCATGGCTCCCTCTAGTCCGAGGCCTAGAAATTGCCCGTCGCTGACCAGTACACCTTGCCCTTGTAGGGTTAGGGTTAGGATTAGGGTTAGGGTTAGGGTTAGGATTAGGGTTTAGGGTTAGGGTTAGGGTTAGATTGGTGTTAGGGTTAGGGTTAGGGTTAGGGTTAGGGTTGGTGTTAGGTTTAGGGTTATGGTCAGATTTAGGGTTAGGGTGAGGGTTGGTGTTAGGGTTAGGGTTAGGGTTAGGGTTAGGGTTAGGGTTAGGGTTAGGGTTGGTGTTAGGGTTAGGGTTAGGGTTAGGGTTAGGGTTAGGGTTAGGGTTGGTGTTAGGGTTAGGGTTAGGGTTAGGGTTAGGGTTGGAGTTAGGTATAGGGTTAGGGTTAGGGTTAGGGTTAGGGTTGGTGTTAGGGTTAGGGTTAGGGTTAGGGTTAGTGTTAGGGTTAGGATTAGGGTTAGGGTTAGGATTAGGGTTAGGGTTGGTGTTAGGGTTAGGGTTAGGGTTAGGGTTAGGGTTAGGGTTGGTGTTAGGTATAGGGTTAGGGTTAGGGTTAGGGTTAGGTTTGGTGTTAGGGTTAGGGTTAGGGTTAGGATTAGAATTAGGGCTGGTGTTAGGGTTAGTGTTAGGGTTAGAGTTAGGGTTGGTGTTAGGGTTAGGGTTAGGGTTAGGGTTAGGGTTAGGGTTAGGGTTAGGGTTAGGGTTGGTTTTAGGGTTAGGGTTAGGGTTAGAGTTAGGGTTGGTGTTAGGCATAGGGTTAGGGTTAGGGTTAGAGTTAGGGTTAGGGTTAGGGTTGGTGTTAGGGTTAGGGTTAGGGTTAGGGTTAGGGTTGGTGTTAGGGTTAGGGTTAGGGTTAGGATTAGGGTTAGGGTTGGTGTTAGGGTTAGGGTTAGGGTTAGGGTTAGGGTTAGGGTTAGGGTTGGTGTTAGGGTTAGTGTTAGGGTTAAAATTAGGGTTAGGGTTGGTGTTAGGGTTAGAATTAGGGTTAGGGTTAGGGTTGGTGTTAGGGTTAGGGTTAGGGTTAGGGTGTGTTAGGGTTAGGGTTAGGGTTAGGGTTAGAGTTGGTGTTTGGCATAGGGTTAGGGTTAGGGTTAGGGTTGGTGTTAGGGTTAGGGTTAGGGTTAGGTTACCCCGAGCACAACCCCTCGCCCTAGCCCTACGCCTAGCACTACCTCTGTTCCTACACCTACCCCTGGCTCTACAGCTCCTTCTTCCCATAGGCCCACCCCCATCCCTACCCCTATCCACAACTCCAAATCCTGGCCCAAAGCTTACTCCGAGGTTTACCCCGACACCCACCCCTGGCCCTTTGCCTACCCAGCGCTACGCCTACAGCTCCCACTAGCGCTACCTCGGGCCCTAGACCAACGCCCAGTGCTCACTCTAGTCCGAAGTCTAGCACTTGCACGTCGCCGACCAGTACACCTTGCCCTACCGATAGGCAGAGCACTAAACCGTGTCCTACGATATCACCCTGGACCCACCATTAGCCACACCTTAATCCAGCCCTACACCCGTTCCGAGTCCTAGGACTACCCGGGGCCCTCCCGTGACACCTACCCCTAGCCCTCGGCCAACCCCTACCACTACCACTAGTCCTAGGCCTAACATGAGCCCTAAGACTAACACTGCCCGTGGGCCTCTGCCAACCACTAGCCCTTCACCTAACCCTACCCAGAGCACTACCCTTCGCCCTAGGCCTACGCCTAGCACTACCTCTGGTCCTACCGCTACCCCTGGCCCTACAGCTCCCCCTACCCATAGGCCCACCCAAATCCCTATCCCTAGCCACAGCTCCAACTCCTGGCACTAGGCCTACTCCGAGGTTTACTCCGACACCCACCCCTTGCCGTATGCCTACCCCAGCACTACGCCTACAGCTCCTACTAGCCCTAGCTCGGGAGCTAGACCAATGCCCAGTGCTCCCTCTAGTCAGAGGCCTACCACTTGCCCGAGGCCGACCAGTACACCTTGCCCTACCGTTAGCCAGAGCAGTAACCCGTGTCCTACGAAATCACCTGGACCCACACTTACCACACCCTAATCCAGCCCTACACCTGTTCAGAGTCCTAGGACTACCTGGAGCCTTCTTGTGGACCTACCCCTAGCCCTCAGCCAACCCCTACCAATACCACTAGTCCTAGCCTTAACATGAGCCCTAACCCTAACACTGCCCGTGGGCCTCTGCCAACCACTAGCCCTTCAACTAACCCTACCCCGAGCACTACCCCTCGCCCTAGGTCTACGCCTAGCACTACCTCTGGTCCTACCACTACCCCTGGCCCTACAGCTCCCTCTACCCATAGGCCCACCCCCACCCCTACCCCTAGACACAGCTCCCACTCCTGGCCCTAGGCCTACTCCGAGTTTACCACGACACCCACCCCTTGCCCTATGCCTACCCCAGCGCTACGCCTACCGTTCCCACTAGCCCTAGCTCGGGCCCTAGACCAACGCCCATGGCTCCCTCTCGTCCGAGGCCTAGAACTTGCCTGTCTCTGACCAGTACACTTTGCCCTTTTTAGGGTTAGGGTTAGGTTTAGGGTTAGGGTTAGGGTTAGGGTTTAGGGTTAGGGTTAGGGTAGGGTTGGTGTTAGGGTTAGGGTTAGGGTTAGGGTTAGGGTTGGTGTTAGGGATAGGGTTAGGGTTAGGGTTAGGGTTAGGGTTAGGTTACCCCGAGCACTACCCCTCTACCTAGGCCTACGCCTAGCACTACCTCTGCTCCTACCCCTTCCCCTGGCCCTACAGCTCCCACTACCCATAGGCCCACCCGCATCCCTACCCCTAGCCACAGCTCCCACTCGTGGTCCTAGGCCTACTGCGAGGTTTCCCCGACACCCACCCCTTGCCCTTTGCCTACCCCAGCGCTACGCCTACCGCTCCCACTATCCCTACCTCGGGCCCTAGACCAACGCCCAGTGCTAACTCTAGTCCGTAGCCTAGCACTTGCCCGTTGCCGACCAGTACACCTTGCCCTACCGATCGCCAGAGCACTAAACCGTGTCCTACGAAAGCAACCTGGACCCACCATTAGCCACACCCTAATCCAGCCCTACATCCGTTCGGAGTCCTAGGACTACCCGGAGCCCTTTCGTGACACCTACCCCTAGCCCTCGGCTAACCACTACCACTACCACTCATCCTAGGCCTAACATGAGCTCTAACCTTAACACTACCCGTGAGACTTTGCCAACCACTAGCCCTTCACCTAACCCTACCCCGTGCACTACCCCTCGCCCTAGGCCTACGCCTAGCACTACCTCTGGTCCTACCCCTACCCTTGGCTCTACAGCTCCCCCTACCCATAGGCCCACCCCCATCCCTACCCCTGGCCACAATTCCAACTCCTGGCCCAAAGCTTACTCCGAGGTTTACCCTGACACCCATTCCTTGCCCTTTGCTTACCCAGCGCTACGCCTACAGCTCCCACTAACCCTACCTCAAGCCCTAGACCAACGCCCAGTGCTCACTCTAGTCCGAAGCCTAGCACTTGCGCGTCGCCGACCAGTACACCTTGCCCTACCGATAGCCAGAGCACTAACCCGTGTCCTACGATTACACTCTGGACCCACCATTAGCCACACCTAATCCAGCACTACACCCGTTCCGAGTCCTAGGGCTACCCGGAGCCCTCCCGTGACACCTACCCCTAGCCATCGGCTAACTTCTACCACTACCACTAGTCCTAGGCCTAACATGAGCCCTAAGACTAACACTGCCCGTGGGCCTCTGCCAACCACTAGCCCTTCACCTAACCCTACCCAGAGCACTACCCCTCAACCTAGGCCTACGCCTAGCACTACCTCTGGTCCTACCGCTACCCCTGGCCCTACAGCTCCCCCTACCCATAGGCCCACGCAAATCCCTACCCCTAGCCACAGCTCCAACTCCTGGCACTAGGCCTACTCCAAGGTTTACTCCGATACACACCCCTTGCCCTATGCCTACCCCAGCACTACGCCTAACGCTTTCACTAGCCCTAGTTCGGGCCCTAGACCAACGCCCAGTGCTCTCTCTAGTCCGAGGCCTAGAACTTGCCCGTCGCTGACAAGTACACATTGCCCTTGTGAGGGTTAGGGTTAGGGTTAGGGTTAGGGTTTAGGGTTAGGGTTAGGGTTAGGGTTGGTGTTAGGGTTAGGGTTAGGGTTAGGGTTAGGGTTAGGGTTAGGGTTTAGGGTTAGGGTTAGCGTTAGCGTTGGTGTTAGGGTTAGGGTTAGGATTAGGGTTAGGGTTGGTGTTAGGGTTAGGGTTGGTGTTAGGGTTAGGGTTAGGGTTAGGGTTAGGGTTGGTGTTAGGTTTAGGGTTAGGGTTAGGGTTAGGGTTGGTGTTAGGGTTAGGGTTAGGGTTAGGGTTAGGGTTAGGGTTGGTGTTAGGTTTAGGGTTAGGGTTAGGGTTAGTGTTAGGGTTAGGTTTAGGGTTTAGGGTTAGGGTTAGGGTTAGGGTTGGTGTTAGGGTTAGGGTTTGGGTTAGGGTTAGGGTTGGTGTTAGGTTTAGGGTTAGGGTTAGGGTTAGGGTTGGTTTTAGTGTTAGGGTTAGTGTTAGGACTGGGGTTAGGTTTACGGTTAGGTTACCCGAGCACTACCCCTCGCCCTAGGCCTACGCCTAGCACTACCTCTGGTCCTACACCTACCCCTGGCCCTACAGCTCCCCCTACCCATAGGCCCACCCCCATCCCAATCCCTAGCCACAGCTTCCACTCCTGGTCCTAGGCCTACTCCGCGGTTTACCCCGACACCCACCCCTTGCCCTTTGCCTACCCCAGCGCTATACCTACCGCTCCCACTAGCCCTACCTCGGGCCCTTGACCAATGCCCAGTGCTCACTCTAGTCCGAAGCCTAGCACTTGCCCGTCGCCGACCAGTACACCTTGCCTACCGATAGCCAGAGCACTTACCCGTGTCCTACGAAATCACCCTGGACGCACCAATAGCCACACCCTAATCATGCCCCATATCCGTTCGGAGTCCTAGGACTACCCGGAGCCCTCCCGTGACACCTACGCCTAGCCCACGGACAACCCCTACCACTACCACTAGTCCTAGGCCTAACATGAGCCCTAAGACTAACACTGCCCGTGGGACTCAGCCAACCACTAACCCTTCACCATCCCTACCCAGAGCACTACCCCTCGCCCTAGGCGTACGCCTAGCACTACCTCTGGTCCTACCGCTACCCTGGCCCTACAGCTCCCACTAACCATAGGCCCACCCAAATCCCTACCCCTACCCACAGCTCCAACTCCTGGCACTAGGCCGACTCCGAGGTTTACCCCGACACCCACCCCTTGTCCTATGCCTACCCCAGCGCTACGCCTAACGCTCCCACTAGCCCTAGCTCGGGCCCTAGACCAACGCCCAGTGCTCATCTAGTCCGAGGCCTAGCACTTGCCCGTCGCCGACCAGTACACCTTGCCCTACCGTTAGCCAGAGAAGTAACCCGTGTCCTAAGAAATCACCCTGGACCCACCCTTACCAACCGTAATCCAGCCCTACACCTGTTCCGAGTCCTAGAACTACCCGGAGCCCTCCCGTGACACCTACCCCTAGCCCTCGACCAATCCCTACTACTGCCACTAGTCCTAGGCTTAACATGAGCCCTAACCTAACACTGCTCGTGGGCCTCTGCAAACCACTAGCCCTTCAACTAACCCTACCCCGAGCACTACCCCTCGCCCTAGAACTACGTCTAGCACTACCTCTGGTCCTACCCCTACCCCTGGCCCTACAGCTCCCCCTACCCAAGGCCCACCCTCACCCCTACCCCTAGCCACAGCTCCCACTCCTGGCCCTAGGCCTACTCCGAGTTTTACCTCGACACCCACCCCTTGCCCTATGCCTACCCCAGCGTTACGCCTACCGCTCCCACTAGCCCTAGCTCGGGCCCTAGACCAATGCCCATGGCTCCCTCTAGTCCGAGGCCTAGAACTTGCCCGTCGCTGACCAGTACACCTTGCCCTTGTTAGGGTTAGTGTTAGGGTTAGGGTTAGGGTTGGTGTTAGGTTTAGGGTTAGGGTTAGGGTTAGGGTTAGTGTTAGGGTTGGTGTTAGGTTTAGGGTGAGGGTTAGGGTTAGGGTTACGGTTAGGTTACCCCGAGCACTACCCCTCGCCCTAGGCATACGCCTATCACTAACTGTGGTCCTACCCCTACCCCTGGCCCTACAGCTCCCGCTACCCATAGGCCCACCCCCATCCCTACCCTTAGCCACAGCTTTCACTCCTGGTCCTAGGCCTACTCCGAGGTTTACCCCGACACCCACCCCTTGCCCTTTGCCTACCCTAGCGCTATGCCTACCGCTCCCACTAGCCCTACCTCGGGCCCTAGACAAACGCCCAGTGCTCACTCTATTGCAAAGCCTAGCACTTGCCCGTCGTCGACCAGTACACCTTGCCTACCAATAGCCAGAACACTAACCCGTGTCCTACGAAATCACCCTGGACCCACCCTTACCACACCCTAATCCAGCCCTACACCCGTTCCGAGTCCTAGGACTACTCGGAGCCCTCCCGAGACACCTACCCCTAGCCCTCGGCCAACACCTACCACTACCACTAGTCCTAGGCTTAACATGAGCCTTAACCTTAACACTGCCCGTGGGCCTCTGCAAAACACTAGCCCTTCAACTAACCCTACACCGAGCACTACACCTCGCCCTAGGCGTACGCCTAGAACTACCTCTGGTCCTACCGCTACCCCTGGCCCTACAGCTTCCCCTACCCATGGGCCCACCCCCATCCCTACCCCTATCCACAACTCCAACTCCTGGGCCAAAGCCTACTCCGAGGTTTAACTTGAATCCCACCCCTTGCTCTATGCCTACCCCAGCGCTACGCCTATCGCTCCCACTTGCCCTAGCTCGGGCCCTAGACCAACGCCCAGTGCTCATCTAGTCAGAGGTCTACCACTTGCCCAAGGCCGACCAGTACACCTTGCCCTACCGTTAGCCTGTGCAGTAACCCGTGTCCTACGAAATCACCCTGGACTCACCCTTTCCACACCCTAATCCAGCCCTACACCTGTTCCGAGTCCTAGGACTACCCGGAGCCCTCCCGTGACACCTACCCCTAGCCCTCGGCCAACCCCTACCACTACCACTAGTCCTAGGCTTAACATGAGCTCTAACCCTAACACTGCCCGTGGGCCTCTGCCAAACACTAGCCCTTCAACTAACCCTACCCCGAGCACTATCCCTCGCCCTAGGCCTACGCCTAGCACTACCTCTGGTCCTACCACTACACCTGGCCCTACAGCTCCCCCTACCCATAGGCGCACCCCCACCCCTACCCCTAGCCACAGCTCCCACTCCTGGCCCTAGGCCTACTCCGAGGTTTACCTCGACACCCACCCCTTGCCCTATGCCTACCCCAGCGCTACGCCTACCGCTCCCACTAGCCCTAGCTCGGGCCCTAGACCAACGCCCATGGCTCCCTCTAGTCCGAGGCCTAGAACTTGCCCGTCGCTGACAAGTACACATTGCCCTTGTTAGGGTTAGGGTTAGGGTTAGGGTTAGGGTTTAGGGTTAGGGTTAGGGTTAGGGTTGGTGTTAGGGTTAGGGTTGGTGTTAGGGTTAGGGTTAGGGTTAGTGTTAGGGTTGGTGTTAGGTTTAGGGTTAGGGTCAGGGTTAGGTTTAGGGTTAGGGTTGGTGTTAGGGTTAGGGTTAGGGTTAGGGTTAGGATTAGGGTTAGGGTTGGTGTTAGGGTTAGGGTTAGGGTTAGGGTTTGGTTTGGTGTTAGGTATAGGGTTAGGATTAGTGTTAGGGTTAGGGTCAGGGTTGGTGTTAGGGTTAGGGTTAGGGTTAGGGTTAGGGTTTGTGTTAGGGTTAGGGTTAGGGTTAGGATTAGGGTTAGGGTTGGTGTTAGGGTTAGCGTTAGGGTTAGAGTTAGGGTTGGTGTTAGGGTTAGGGTTAGGGTTAGGGTTAGTGTTAGGGTTAGGGTTAGGGATAGGGTTAGGATTAGGGTTAGGGTTGGTGTTAGGGTTAGGGTTAGGGTTAGGGTTTGGGTTGGTGTTACGTATAGGGTTAGGGTTAGTGTTAGGGTTAGGGTTAGGGTTGGTGTTAGGGTTAGGGTTAGGGTTAGGGTTGGTGTTAGGGTTATGGTTAGGGTTAAGATTAGGGTTAGGTTGGTGTTAGGGTTAGCGTTAGGGTTAGAGTTAGGGTTGGTGTTAGGGTTAGGGTTAGAGTTAGGGTTAGGGTTAGGGTTAGGGTTAGGGTTGGTGTTATTGTTAGGGTTAGGGTTAGGGTTGGTGTTAGGGTTAGGGTTAGGTTACCCCGAGCACTAGCCCTCGCCCTAGGCCTACGCCTGGCACTACCTCTGGTCCTACCCCTACCCCTGGCCCTACAGCTCCCCCTACCCATAGGCCCACCCCTATCCCTACCCCTAGCCACAGCTCACACTCCTGGCCCTAGGCCTACTCCGAGGTTTACCTCGACACCCACCCCTTGCCCTATGTATACACCAGCGCTACGCCTACTGCTCCCACTAGCCCTAGCTCGGGCTTTAGACCAACGCCCATGGCTCCCTCTAGTCCGAGGCCTAGAACTTGCCCGTCGCTGACAAGTACACATTGCCCTTGTTAGGGTTAGGGTTAGGGTTAGGGTTAGGGTTTAGGGTTAGGGTTAGGGTTAGGGTTAGGGTTTAGGGTTAGGGTTAGGATTAGAGTTAGGGTTGGTGTTAGGGTTAGCGTTGGTGTTAGGGTTAGGGTTAGGATTAGGGTTAGTGTTGGTGTTAGGGTTAGGGTTGGTGTTAGGGTTAGGGTTAGGGTTAGGGTTAGGGTTGGTGTTAGGTATAGGGTTAGGGTTAGGGTTAGGGTTAGGGTTAGGGTTGGTGTTATGGTTAGGGTTAGGGTTAGGGTTAGGCTTGGTGTTAGGTATAGGGTTAGGGTTAGCTTTAGGTTCAGGGTTAGGGTTGGTGTTAGGGTTAGGGTTAGGGTTAGGTTACCCCGAGCACTACCCCTCGCCCTAAGCCTTCGCCTAGCACTACCTCTGGTCCCACCCCTACCCCTGTCCCTACAGCTCCCCCTACCCATAGGCCCAACCCCATCCCTACCCCTAGCCACAGCTCCCACTCCTGGTCCTAGGCCTACTCCGAGGTTTACCCCGACACCCACCACTTGCCCTTTGCCTCCCCCAGCGCTACGCCTACCGCTCCCATTAGCCCTACCTCGGGCCCTAGACCAACGCCCAGTGCTCACTCTAGTCCGAAGCCTAGCACTTGCCCGTCGCCAACCAGTACACCTTGCCCTACCGATAGCCAGAGCCCTAACCCGTGTCCTACGAAATCACCCTGGATCCACCATTAGCCACACCCTAATCCAGCCCTACATCCGTTCGGAGTCCTAGGACTACCCGGAGCCCTCTTGTGACAGTTACCCCTAGCTCTCGGCCATCCCCTACCACTACCACTAGTCCTAAACCTAACATGAGCCCTAACCCTAACACTGCCCGTGGGCCTCTGCCAACCACTAGCCCTTCACCTAACCCTACCCCGAGCACTACCCCTCGCCCTAGGCATACGCCTATCACTAACTGTGGTCCTACCCCTACCCCTGGCCCTACAGCTCCCGCTACCCATAGGCCCACCCCCATCCCTACCCTTAGCCACAGCTTTCACTCCTGGTCCTAGGCCTACTCCGAGGTTTACCCCGACACCCACCCCTTGCCCTTTGCCTACCCTAGCGCTATGCCTACCGCTCCCACTAGCCCTACCTCGGGCCCTAGACAAACGCCCAGTGCTCACTCTATTGCAAAGCCTAGCACTTGCCCGTCGTCGACCAGTACACCTTGCCTACCAATAGCCAGAACACTAACCCGTGTCCTACGAAATCACCCTGGACCCACCCTTACCACACCCTAATCCAGCCCTACACCCGTTCCGAGTCCTGGGACTACTCGGAGCCCTCCCGAGACACCTACCCCTAGCCCTCGGCCAACACCTACCACTACCACTAGTCCTAGGCTTAACATGAGCCTTAACCTTAACACTGCCCGTGGGCCTCTGCCAAACACTAGCCCTTCAACTAACCCTACACCGAGCACTACACCTCGCCCTAGGCGTACGCCTAGCACTACCTCTGGTCCTACCGCTACCCCTGGCCCTACAGCTTCCCCTACCCATGGGCCCACCCCCATCCCTACCCCTATCCACAACTCCAACTCCTGGGCCAAAGCCTACTCCGAGGTTTAACTTGAATCCCACCCCTTGCTCTATGCCTACCCCAGCGCTACGCCTATCGCTCCCACTTGCCCTAGCTCGGGCCCTAGACCAACGCCCAGTGCTCATCTAGTCAGAGGTCTACCACTTGCCCAAGGCCGACCAGTACACCTTGCCCTACCGTTAGCCTGTGCAGTAACCCGTGTCCTACGAAATCACCCTGGACTCACCCTTTCCACACCCTAATCCAGCCCTACACCTGTTCCGAGTCCTAGGACTACCCGGAGCCCTCCCGTGACACCTACCCCTAGCCCTCGGCCAACCCCTACCACTACCACTAGTCCTAGGCTTAACATGAGCTCTAACCCTAACACTGCCCGTGGGCCTCTGCCAAACACTAGCCCTTCAACTAACCCTACCCCGAGCACTACCCCTCGCCCTAGGCCTACGCCTAGCACTACCTCTGGTCCTACCACTACCCCTGGCCCTACAGCTCCCCCTACCCATAGGCGCACCCCCACCCCTACCCCTAGCCACAGCTCCCACTCCTGGCCCTAGGCCTACTCCGAGGTTTACCTCGACACCCACCCCTTGCCCTATGCCTACCCCAGCGCTACGCCTACCGCTCCCACTAGCCCTAGCTCGGGCCCTAGACCAACGCCCATGGCTCCCTCTAGTCCGAGGCCTAGAACTTGCCCGTCGCTGACAAGTACACATTGCCCTTGTTAGGGTTAGGGTTAGGGTTAGGGTTAGGGTTTAGGGTTAGGGTTAGGGTTAGGGTTGGTGTTAGGGTTAGGGTTGGTGTTAGGGTTAGGGTTAGGGTTAGTGTTAGGGTTGGTGTTAGGTTTAGGGTTAGGGTCAGGGTTAGGTTTAGGGTTAGGGTTGGTGTTAGGGTTAGGGTTAGGGTTAGGGTTAGGATTAGGGTTAGGGTTGGTGTTAGGGTTAGGGTTAGGGTTAGGGTTTGGTTTGGTGTTAGGTATAGGGTTAGGATTAGTGTTAGGGTTAGGGTCAGGGTTGGTGTTAGGGTTAGGGTTAGGGTTAGGGTTAGGGTTTGTGTTAGGGTTAGGGTTAGGGTTAGGATTAGGGTTAGGGTTGGTGTTAGGGTTAGCGTTAGGGTTAGAGTTAGGGTTGGTGTTAGGGTTAGGGTTAGGGTTAGGGTTAGTGTTAGGGTTAGGGTTAGGGATAGGGTTAGGATTAGGGTTAGGGTTGGTGTTAGGGTTAGGGTTAGGGTTAGGGTTTGGGTTGGTGTTACGTATAGGGTTAGGGTTAGTGTTAGGGTTAGGGTTAGGGTTGGTGTTAGGGTTAGGGTTAGGGTTAGGGTTGGTGTTAGGGTTATGGTTAGGGTTAAGATTAGGGTTAGGTTGGTGTTAGGGTTAGCGTTAGGGTTAGAGTTAGGGTTGGTGTTAGGGTTAGGGTTAGAGTTAGGGTTAGGGTTAGGGTTAGGGTTAGGGTTGGTGTTATTGTTAGGGTTAGGGTTAGGGTTGGTGTTAGGGTTAGGGTTAGGTTACCCCGAGCACTAGCCCTCGCCCTAGGCCTACGCCTGGCACTACCTCTGGTCCTACCCCTACCCCTGGCCCTACAGCTCCCCCTACCCATAGGCCCACCCCTATCCCTACCCCTAGCCACAGCTCACACTCCTGGCCCTAGGCCTACTCCGAGGTTTACCTCGACACCCACCCCTTGCCCTATGTATACACCAGCGCTACGCCTACTGCTCCCACTAGCCCTAGCTCGGGCTTTAGACCAACGCCCATGGCTCCCTCTAGTCCGAGGCCTAGAACTTGCCCGTCGCTGACAAGTACACATTGCCCTTGTTAGGGTTAGGGTTAGGGTTAGGGTTAGGGTTTAGGGTTAGGGTTAGGGTTAGGGTTTAGGGTTAGGGTTAGGATTAGAGTTAGGGTTGGTGTTAGGGTTAGCGTTGGTGTTAGGGTTAGGGTTAGGATTAGGGTTAGTGTTGGTGTTAGGGTTAGGGTTGGTGTTAGGGTTAGGGTTAGGGTTAGGGTTAGGGTTGGTGTTAGGTATAGGGTTAGGGTTAGGGTTAGGGTTAGGGTTGGTGTTATGGTTAGGGTTAGGGTTAGGGTTAGGCTTGGTGTTAGGTATAGGGTTAGGGTTAGCTTTAGGTTCAGGGTTAGGGTTGGTGTTAGGGTTAGGGTTAGGGTTAGGTTACCCCGAGCACTACCCCTCGCCCTAAGCCTTCGCCTAGCACTACCTCTGGTCCCACCCCTACCCCTGTCCCTACAGCTCCTCCTACCCATAGGCCCACCCCCATCCCTACCCCTAGCCACAGCTCCCACTCCTGGTCCTAGGCCTACTCCGAGGTTTACCCCGACACCCACCACTTGCCCTTTGCCTCCCCCAGCGCTACGCCTACCGCTCCCATTAGCCCTACCTCGGGCCCTAGACCAACGCCCAGTGCTCACTCTAGTCCGAAGCCTAGCACTTGCCCGTCGCCAACCAGTACACCTTGCCCTACCGATAGCCAGAGCCCTAACCCGTGTCCTACGAAATCACCCTGGATCCACCATTAGCCACACCCTAATCCAGCCCTACATCCGTTCGGAGTCCTAGGACTACCCGGAGCCCTCTTGTGACAGTTACCCCTAGTTCTCGGCCATCCCCTACCACTACCACTAGTCCTAAACCTAACATGAGCCCTAACCCTAACACTGCCCGTGGGCCTCTGCCAACCACTAGCCCTTCACCTAACCCTACCCCGAGCACTACCCCTCGCCCTAGGCTTACGCCTAGCACTACCTCTGGTCCTACCCCTACCCGTGGCCCTACAGCTTTTCGTGCTTATAGGCCCACCCCCATCCCTACCCCTAGCCACAGCTCCCACTCCTGGCCCTAGGACTACTCCGAGGTTTAACTCGACACCCACCCCTTGCCCTATGCCTACCCCAGCGCTACGCCTACCGCTCTCACTAGCCCTAGCTCGGGCCCTAGACCAACGCCCATGGCTCCCTCTAGTCCGAGGCCTAGAACTTGCCCGTCGCTGACCAGTACACTTTGCTCTTTTTAGGGTTAGAATTAAAGTTAGGGTTAGGGTTAGGGTTAGGATTAGGGTTTAGGGTTAGGGTTAGGGTTTAGAGTTGGTGTTAGGGTTAGGGTTAGGTTTAGGGTTAGGGTTGGTGTTAGGTTTAGGGTTAGGGTTAGGGTTAGGGTTAAGGTTAGGGTTAGGATTAGGGTTAGGGTTGGTGTTAGGTTTAGGGTTAGGATTAGCCTTAGGGTTGGTGTTAGGGTTAGGGTTGGTGTTAGGGTTAGGGTTAGGATTAGGGTTAGGGTTGGTGTTAGGGTTAGGGTTAGGGTTAGGGTTAGGGTTGGTGTTAGGTATAGGGTTAGGGTTAGCTTTAGGGTTAGGGTTAGGGTTGGTGTTAGGGTTAGGGTTAGGGTTAGGTTACCCCGAACACTACCCCTCGCCCTAGGCCTACGCCTAGCACTACCTCTGGTCCCACCCCTACCCCTGTCCCTACAGCTCTCCCTACCCATAGGCCCACCCCCATCCCTACCCCTAGCCACAGCTCCCACTCCTAGTCCTAGGCCTACTCCGAGGTTTACCCCGACACCCACCCCTTGCCCTTTGCCTACCCAGGCGCTACGCCTAACGCTCTCACTAGCCCTAGCTCGGGCCCTAGACCAACGCCCATGGCTCCCTCTAGTCCGAGGCCTAGAACTTGCCCGTCGCTGACCAGTACACCTTGCCCTTGTTAGGATTAGGGTTAGGATTAGGGTTAGGGTTAGGTTTGGTGTTAGGGTTAGGTTTAGGCTTAGGGTTGGTGTTAGGTTTAGGGTTAGGGACAGGGTTAGGGTTAGGGTTAGGGTTTGTGTTAGGGTTAGGGTTAGGGTTAGGGTTAGGGTTAGCATTAGGGTTAGGGTTGGTGTTAGGGTTAGGGTTAGGGTTAGGGTTAGGGTTGGTGTTAGGGTTAGGTTTAGGGTTAGGGTTGGTGTTAGGTATAGGGTTAGGGTTAGGGTTAGGGTTAGGGTTAGGGTTAGGGTTGGTGTTAGGGTTAGGGTTAGGGTTAGGGTTAGGGTTGGTGTTAGGGTTAGGGTTAGGGTTAGGGTTAGGGTTAGGGTTGGTGTTAGGGTTAGCGTTAGGGTTAGTGTTAGGGTTGGTGTTAGGGTTAGGGTTAGGGTTAGGGATAGTGATAGGGTTAGGGTTAGGGTTAGGGTTAGGATTAGGGTTAGGGTTGGTTTAGGGTTAGGGTTAGGGTTAGGGTTTGGGTTGGTGTTAGGTATAGGGTTAGGGTTAGTGTTAGGGTTAGGGTTAGGGTTGGTGTTAGGGTTAGGGTTAGGGTTAGGGTTAGGGTTGGTGTTAGGGTTATGGTTAGGGTTAGGATTAGGGTTAGGGTTGGTGTTAGGGTTAGCGTTAGGGTTAGAGTTAGGGTTAGTGTTAGGGTTAGGGTTAGGGTTAGGGTTAGGGTTAGGGTTAGGGTTGGTGTTAGAGTTAGGGTTAGGGTTAGGTTAGGGTTAGGTTACCCCGAGCACTATCCCTCGCCCTAGGCTTACGCCTGGCACTACCTCTGGTCCTACCCCTACCCCTGGCCCTACAGCTCCCCCTACCCATAAGCCCACCCCCATCCCTACCCCTAGCCACAGCTCCCACTCTGGCCCTAGGACTACTCCGAGGTTTACCCCGACACCCACCCCTTGCCCTGTGCCTACCCCAGCGCTATGCCTACCGCTCCCACTAGCCATACCTCGGGCCCTAGACCAACGACCAGTGCTCACTCTAGTCCGAAGCCTAGCACTTGCCCGTCGCCAACCAGTACACCTTGCCCTACCGATAGCCAGAGCACTAACCCGTGTCCTACGAAATCATCCTGGACCCACCATTAGCCACACCCTAATCCAGCCCTACATTTGTTCGGAGTCCTAGGACTACCCGGAGCCCTCCCGTGACAGTTACCCCTAGACCTCGCCCATCCCCTACCACTACCACTAGTCCTAGGCCTAACATGAGCCCTAACCCTAACACTGCCCGTGGGCCTCTGCCAACCACTAGCCCTTCACCTAACCCTACCCCGAGCACTACCCCTCGCCCTAGGCTTACGCGTAGCACTACCTCTGGTCCTACCCCTACTTGTGGCCCTACAGCTCCTCGTGCTTATAGGCCCACCCCCATCCCTACCCCTAGCCACAGCTCCCACTCCTGGCCCTAGGACTACTCCGAGGTTTAACTCGATACCCACCCCTTGCCCTATGCCTACCCCAGCGCTACGCCTACCGCTCCCACTAGCCCTAGCTCGGGCCCTAGACCAACGCCCATGGCTCCCTCTATTCCGAGGCCTAGAACTTGCCCGTCGCTGACCAGTACACTTTGATCTTGTTAGGGTTAGAATTAGGGTTAGGGTTAGGGTTAGGGTTAGGATTAGGGTTTAGAGTTAGGGTTAGGGTTTAGAGTTGGTGTTAGGGTTAGGGTTAGGTTTAGGGTTAGGGTTGGTGTTAGGTTTAGGTTTAGGGTTAGGGTTAGGGTTGGTGTTAGGGTTAGGGTTAGGGTTAAGGTTAGGGTTAGGATTAGGGTTAGGGTTGGTGTTAGGTTTAGGGTTAGGATTAGGGTTAGGGTTGGTGTTAGGGTTAGGGTTCGTGTTAGGGTTAGGGTTAGGATTAGGGTTAGGGTTGGTGTTAGGGTTAGGGTTAGGGTTAGGGTTAGAGTTGGTGTTAGGTATACAGTTAGGGTTAGCTTTAGGGTTAGGGTTAGGGTTGGTGTTAGGGTTAGGGTTAGGGTTAGGTTACCCCGAGCACTACCCCTCGCCCTAGCCCTACGCCTAGCACTACCTCTGGTCCCACCCCTACCCCTGTCCCTACAGCTCCCCCTACCCATAGGCCCACCCCCATCCCTACCCCTAGCCACAGCTCCCACTCCTGGTCCTAGGCCTACTCCGAGGTTTACCCCGACACCCACCCCTTGCCCTTTGCCTACCCCAGCGCTACGCCTACCGCTCCCACTAGCCCTACATCGGGCCCTAGACCAACGCCCAGTGCTCACTCTAGTCCGAAGCCTAGCACTTGCCCGTCGCCAACCAGTACACCTTGCCCTACCGATAGCCAGAGCACTAACCCGTGTCCTACGAAATCACCCTGGATCCACCATTAGCCACACCCTAATCCAGCCCTACATCCGTTCGGAGTCCTAGGACTACCCGGTGCCCTCTTGTGACAGTTACCTCTAGCCCTCGGCCATTCCCTACCACTACCACTAGTCCTAAACCTAACATGAGCCCTAACCCTAACACTGCCTGTGGGCCTCTGCCAACCACTAGCCCTTCACCTAACCCTACCCTGAGCACTACCCCTCGCCTTAGGCCTACGGGTAGCACTAACTCTGGTCCTACCCCTACCCCTGGTTCTACAGCTCCCCCTACTTATAGGCCCACCCCCATCCCTACCCCTAGCCACAGCTCACACTCCTGGCCCTAGGCCTACTCCGAGGTTTACCTTGACACCCACCCCTTGCCCTATGCCTACCCCAGCGCTACGCCTACCGCTCTCACTAGCCCTAGCTTGGGCCCTAGACCAACGCCCATGGCTCCCTCTAGTCCGAGGCCTAGAACTTGCCCGTCGCTGACCAGTACACCTTGCCCTTGTTAGGATTAGGGTTAGGATTAGGGTTAGGGTTAGGTTTGGTGTTAGGGTTAGGGTTAGGCTTAGGGTTGGTGTTAGGTTTAGGGTTAGGGACAGGGTTAGGGTTAGGGTTAGGGTTTGTGTTAGGGTTAGGGTTAGGGTTAGGGTTAGGGTTAGGGTTAGCATTAGGGTTAGGGTTGGTGTTAGGGTTAGGGTTAGGGTTAGGGTTAGGGTTAGTGTTGGTGTTAGGGTTAGGTTTAGGGTTAGGGTTCGTGTTAGGTATAGGGTTAGGTTTAGGGTTAGGGTTAGGGTTGGTGTTAGGGTTAGGGTTAGGGTTAAAGTTAGTGTTAGGGTTAGGGTTAGGGTTAGGGTTAGGGTTGGTGTTAGGTATAGGGTTAGGGTAAGGGTTAGGGTTAGGGTTAGGGTTGGTGTTAGGGTTAGGTTTAGGGTTAGGGTTAGTGTTAGGGTTAGGGTTAGGGTTAGGGTTAGGATTAGGGTTAGGGTTGGTGTTAGGGTTAGGGTAGGGTTAGGGTTTGGGTTGGTGTTAGGTATAGGGTTAGGGTTAGTGTTAGGGTTAGGGTTAGGGTTGGTGTTAGGGTTAGGGTTAGGGTTAGGGTTAGGGTTGGTGTTAGGGTTAGGGTTAGGGTTAGGATTAGGGTTAGGGTTGGTGTTAGGGTTAGCGTTAGGGTTAGAGTTAGGGTTGGTGTTAGGGTTAGGGTTAGGGTTAGGGATAGTGATAGGGTTAGGGTTAGGGTTAAGGTTAGGATTAGGGTTAGGGTTGGTGTTAGGGTTAGGGTTAGGGTTAGGGTTTGGGTTGGTGTTAGGTATAGGGTTAGGGTTGGTGTTAGGGTTATGGTTAGGGTTAGGATTAGGGTTAGGGTTGGTGTTAGGGTTAGCGTTAGGGTTAGAGTTAGGGTTAGTGTTAGGGTTAGGGTTAGGGTTAGGGTTAGGGTTAGGGTTAGGGTTGGTGTTAGGGTTACGGTTAGGGTTAGGGTTGGTGTTAGGGTTAGGGTTAGGTTACCCCGAGCACTACCCCTCGCCCTAGGCCTACGCCTGGCACTACCTCTGGTCCTACCCCTACCCCTGTCCCTACAGCTCCCCCTACCCATAGGCCCACCCCCATCCCTACCCCTAGCCACAGCTTTCACTCCTGGCCCTAGGACTACTCTGAGGTTTACCCCGACACCCACCCCTTGCCCTTTGCCTACCCCAGCGCTATGCCTACCGCTCCCACTAGCCCTACCTCGGGCCCTAGACCAACGCCCAGTGCTCACTCTTGTCCGAAGCCTAGCACTTGCCCGTCGCCAACCAGTACACCTTGCCCTACCGATAGCCAGAGCACTAACCCGTGTCCTACGAAATAACCCTGGACCCACCATTAGCCACACCCTAATCCAGCCCTACATTTGTTCGGAGTCCTAGGACTACCCGAAGCCCTCCCGTGACAGTTACCCCTAGCCCTCGCCCATCCCCTACCACTACCACTAGTCCTAGGCCTAACATGAGCCCTAACCTTAACACTGCCCGTGGGCCTCTGCCAACCACTAGTCCTCCACCTAACCCTACCCCGAGCACTACCCCTCGCCCTAGGCTTACGCGTAGCACTACCTCTGGTCCTACCCCTACCCGTGGCCCTACAGCTCCTCGTGCTTATAGGCCCACCCCCATCCCTACCCCTAGCCACAGCTCCCACTCCTGGCCCTAGGACTACTCCGAGGTTTAACTCGACACCCACCCCTTGCCCTATGCCTACCCCAGCGCTATGCCTACCGCTCCCACTAGCCCTAGCTCGGGCCCTAAACCAACGCCCATGGCTCCCTCTAGTCCGAGGTCTAGAACTTGCCCGTCGCTGACCAGTACACTTTGCTCTTGTTAGGGTTAGAATTAGGGTTAGGGTTAGGGTTAGGGTTAGGATTAGGGTTTAGTGTTAGGGTTAGGGTTTAGAGTTGGTGTTAGGGTTAGGGTTAGGTTTAGGGTTAGGGTTGGTGTTAGGTTTAGGGTTAGGGTTAGGGTTAGGGTTGGTGTTAGGGTTAGGGTTAGGGTTAAGGTTAGGGTTAAAATTAGGGTTAGGGTTGGTGTTAGGTTTAGGGTTAGGATTAGGGTTAGGGTTGGTGTTAGGGTTAGGGTTGGTGTTAGGGTTAGGGTTAGGATTAGGGTTAGGGTTGGTGTTAGGATTAGGGTTAGGGTTAGGGTTAGGGTTAGGGTTAGGGTTAGGTCACCCCGAGCACTACCCCTCGCCCTAGGCGTACGCCTGGCACTACCTCTGGTCCTACCCCTACCCCTGGCCCTACAGCTCCCCCTACCCATAGGCCCACCCGCATCCCTACCCCTAGACACAGCTCCCACTCCTGGTCCTAGGCCTACTCCGAGGTTTACCCCGACACCCACTCCTTGCCCTTTGCCTACCATAGCGCTACGTCTACCGCTCCCACTAGCCCTACCTCGGGCCCTAGACCAACGCCCAGTGCTCACTCTATTCCGAAGCCTAGCACTTGCCCGTCACCGACCAATACACCCTGCCCTACCGAAAGCCAGATCACTAACCCTTGTCCTACGAAATCACCCTGGACCCACCTTTAGCCACACCCTAATCATGCCTCTCATCCTTTCGGAGTCCTAGGACTACCCGGAGCCCTCCCGTGACACCTAACCTAGCCCTCGGCTATCCCCTACTACTACCACTAGTCCTAGGCCTAACATGAGCCCTAAACCTAACACTGCCCGTGGGCCTCTGCCAACCACTAGCCCTTGACCTAACACTACCCCGAGCACTACCCCTTGCCCTAGGCTTACGCCTAGCACTACCTCTGGTACTACCCCTACCCCTTGCCCTACAGCTCCCCCTACTAATAGGCCCACCCCCATCCCTAACCCTAGCCACAACTCCAACCTCTGGCCCAAAGCCTACTCCGAGGTTTACCCCGACACCCACCCCTTGCCTAATGCCTACCCCAGCGCTACGCCTATCGCTCCCACTAGCCCTAGCTCGGGCCCTAGACCAAAGCCCAGTGCTCATCTAGTCCGAGGCCTAGCACTTGCCCGTCGCCGACCAGTACACCTTGCCCTACCGTTAGCCAGAGCAGTAACCCGTGTCCTACGAAATCACCCTGGACCCACCCTTACCACACCCTAATCCAGCCCTACACCTTTTCTGAGTCCTAGGACTACCCGGAGCCCTCCCGTGACACCTACCCCTAGCCCTCGGCCAACCACTAACACTACCACTAGTCCAAGGCTTAACATGAGCCCTAACCCTAACACTGCCCGTGGGCCTCTGCCAACCACTAGCCCTTCAACTAACCCTACCCCGAGTACTACCCCTCGCCCTAGGCCTACGCCTAGCACTACCTCTGCTCCTACCCATACCCCTGGTTCTACAGCTCCCCCTACTTATATGCCCACCCCCATCCCTACCCCTAGCCACAGCTCACACTCCTGGCCCTAGGCCTATTCCGAGGTTTACCTCGACACCCACCCCTTGCCCTATGCCTACCCCAGCGCTACGCCTACCGCTCTCACTAGCCCTAGCTCAGGCCCTAGACCAACGCCCATGGCTCCCTCTAGTCCGAGGCCTAGAACTTGCCCGTCGCTGACCAGTACACCTTGCCCTTGTTAGTGTTAGGGTTAGGATTAAGGTTAGGGTTAGGGTTAGGATTAGGGTTTAGGGTTAGGGTTAGGGTTAGGGTTGGTGTTAGGGTTAGGGTTAGGGTTAGTGTTAGGGATGGTGTTAGGTTTAGGGTTAGGGTCAGGGTTAGGGTTAGGGTTAGGGTTGGTGTTAGGGTTAGGGTTAGGGTTAGGGTTAGGGTTAGGGTTAGGATTAGGGTTAGGGTTAGGGTTAGGGTTGGTGTTAGGTATAGGGTTAGGTTTAGGGTTAGGGTTAGGGTTAGGGTTGGTGTTAGGGTTAGGGTTAGGGTTAGGGTTAGTGTTAGGGTTAGGGTTAGGGTTAGGGTTAGGGTTAGGGTTAGGGTTAGGATTAGGGTTAGGGTTGGTGTTAGGGTTAGCGTTAGGGTTAGAGTTAGGGTTGGTGTTAGGGTTAGGGTTAGGGTTAGGGTTAGTGTTAGGGTTAGGCTTAGGATTAGGGTTAGGGTTGGTGTTAGGGTTAGGGTTAGGGTTAGGGTTTGGGTTGGTGTTAGGTATAGGGTTAGGGTTAGTGTTAGGGTTAGGGTTAGGATTGGTGTTAGGGTTAGGGTTAGGGTTAGGGTTAGGGTTGGTGTTAGGGTTATGGTTAGGGTTAGGATTAGGGTTAGGTTTGGTGTTAGGGTTAGCGTAAGGTTTAGAGTTAGGGTTAGTGTTAGGGTTAGGGTTAGGGTTAGGGTTAGGGTTAGGGTTGGTGTTAGGGTTAGGGTTAGGGTTAGGGTTGGTGTTAGGGTTAGGGTGGGGTTACCCCGAGCACTACCCCTCGCCCTAGGCCTACACCTGGCAGTACCTCTGGTCCTACCCCTACCCCTGGCCCTACAGCTCTCCCTACCCATAGGCCCACCCCCATCCCTACCCCTAGCCACAGCTCACACTCCTGGCCCTAGGCCTACTCCGAGGTTTACCTCGACACCCACCCCTTGCCCTATGCATACCCCAGCGCTACGCCTACCGCTCCCACTAGCCCTAGCTCGGTCTTTAGATCAACGCCCATGGCTCCCTCTAGTCCGAGGCCTAGAACTTGCCCATCCCTGACAAGTACACATTGCCATTGTTAGGGTTAGGGTAGGGTTAGGGTTAGGGTTTAGGGTTAGGGTTAGGGTTAGGTTTAGGGTTTAGGGTTAGGGTTAGGATTAGGGTTAGGGTTGGTGTTAGGGTTAGCGTTGGTGTTAGGGTTAGGGTTAGGATTAGGGTTAGGGTTGGTGTTAGGGTTAGGGTTGGTGTTAGGGTTAGGGTTAGGGTTAGGGTTGGTGTTAGGTATAGGGTTAGGGTTAGGGTTAGGGTTAGGGTTGGTGTTAGGGTTAGGGTTAGGTTTAGGGTTAGGGTTGGTGTTAGGTATAGGGTTAGGGTTAGCATTAGGGTTAGGGTTAGGGTTGGTGTTAGGGTTAGGGTTAGGGTTAGGTTTAGTGATAGGGTTAGGGTTAGTGTTAGGTTACCCCGAGCACTACCCCTCGCCCTAGGCCTACGCCTAGCACTACCTCTGGTCCCACCCCTACCCCTGTCCCTACAGCTCCCCCTACCCATAGGCCCACCCCCATCCCTACCCCTAGCCACAGCTCCCACTCCTGGTCCTAGGCCTACTCCGAGGTTTACCCCGACACCCACCCCTTGCCCTTTGCCTACCCCAGCGCTACGCCTATTGCTCCCACTAGCCCTACCTCGGGCCCTAGACCAACGCCCAGTGCTCACTCTAGTCCGAAGCCTAGCACTTGCCCGTCGCCAACCAGTACACCTTGCCCTACCGATAGCCAGAGCACTAACCCGTGTCCTACGAAATCACCCTGGATCCACCATTAGCCACACCCTAATCCAGCCCTACATTTGTTCGGAGTCCTAGGACTACCCGGAGCCCTCTTGTGACAGTTACCCCTAGCCCTCGGCCATCCCCTACCACTACCACTAGTCCTAAACCTAACATGAGCCCTAACCCTAACACTGCCCGTGGGCCTCTGCCAACCACTAGCCCTTCACCTAACCCTACCCCGAGCACTACCCCTCACCCTAGGCTTACGCCTAGCACTACCTCTGGTCCTACCCCTACCCCTGGTTCTACAGCTCCCTCTTCTTATAGGCCCACCCCCATCCCGACCCCTAGCCACAGCTCACACTCCTGGCCCTAGGCCTACTCCGAGGTTTACCTTGACACGCACCCCTTGCCCTATACCTACCCCAGCGCTACGCCTACCGCTCTCACTAGCCCTAGCTCGGGCCCTAGACCAACGCCCATGGCTCCCTCTAGTCCGAGACCTAGAACTTGCCCGTCGCTGACCAGTACACCTTGCCCTTGTTAGGATTAGGGTTAGGATTAGGGTTAGGGTTAGGTTTGGTGTTAGGGTTAGGGTTAGGGTTAGGGTTGGTGTTAGGTTTAGGGTTAGGGTCAGGGTTAGGGTTAGGGTTAGGGTTTGTGTTAGGGTTAGGGTTAGGGTTAGGGTTAGGGTTAGCATTAGGGTTAGGGTTGGTGTTAGGGTTAGGGTTAGGGTTAGGGTTAGGGTTAGGGTTGGTGTTAGGGTTAGGGTTAGGGTTAGGGTTGGTGTTAGGTATAGGGTTAGGGTTAGGGTTAGGGTTAGGGTTGGTGTTAGGGTTAGGGTTAGGGTTAGGGTTAGGATTAGGGTTAGGGTTGGTGTTAGGGTTAGCGTTAGGGTTAGAGTTAGGGTTGGTGTTAGGGTTAGGGTTAGGGTTAGGGTTAGGGTTAGGGTTAGGGTTGGTGTTAGGGTTAGGGTTAGTTTAACCTGAGCACTACCCCTCGCCCTAGGCCTACGCCTAGCACTACCTCTGGTTTTACCCCTACCCCTCTCACTACAGCTCCCCCTACCCATGGGCCCACCCCGATCCCTACCCCTAGATACAGCTCCCACTCCTGGTCCTAAGCCTACTCCGAGGTTTACCCCGACATCCACCCCTTGCCCTTTGCCTACCTTTGCGCTACGCCTACCGCTCCCACTTGCCCTACCTCGGGCCCTAGACCAACGCCCAGTGCTCACTCTACTCTGAAGCCTAGCACTTGCCCGTCGCCAACCAGTACACCTTGCCCTACCGATAGCCAGAGCACTAACCCGTGTCCTACGAAATCACCCTGGACCCACCATTAGCCACACCCTAATCCAGCCCTACATTTGTTCGGAGTCCTAGGACTACCCGGAGCCCTCCCGTGACTGTTACCCCTAGCCCTCGCCCATCCCCTACCACTACCACTAGTCCTAGGCCTAACATGAGCCCTAACCCTAACACTGCCCGTGGGCCTCTGCCAACCACTAGCCCTTCACCTAACCCTACCCCGAGCACTACCCCTTGCCCTAGGCTTACGCGTAGCACTACCTCTGGTCCTACCCCTACCCGTGGCCCTACAGCTCCCCGTGCTTATAGGCCCACCCCCATCCCTACC
>NW_027669066.1:177500-227500 GCF_964194185.1 Rhinolophus hipposideros | reverse complement strand
TTCTGGTCCTACCCCTACCCCTCTCACTACAGCTCCCCCTACCCATAGGCCCACCCCCATCCCTACCCCTAGATACAGCTCCCACTCCTGGTCCTAAGCCTACTGCGAGGTTTACCCCGACACCCAACCCTTGCCCTTTGCCTACCCCAGCGCTACGCCTACCGCTCCCACTTGCCCTACCTCGGGCCCTAGACTAACGCCCAGTGCTCACTCTAGTCCGAAGCCTAGCACTTGCCCGTCGCCAACCAGTACACCTTGCCCTACCGATAGCCAGAGCACTAACCCGTGTCCTACGAAATCACCCTGGACCCACCATTAGCCACACCCTAATCCAGCCCTACATTTGTTCGGAGTCCTAGGACTACCCGGAGCCCTCCCGTGACAGTTACCCCTAGCCCTCGCCCATCCCCTACCACTACCACTAGTCCTAGGCCTAACATGAGCCCTAACCCTAACACTGCCCGTGGGCCTCTGCCAACCACTAGCCCTTCACCTAACCCTACCCCGAGCACTACCCCTCGCCCTAGGCTAACGCCTAGCACTACCTCTGGTCCTACCGCTTTCCATGGCCCTACAGCTCCCCCTACTTATAGGCCCACCCCCATCCCTACCCCTAGCCACAGCTCCAACTCCTGGCACTAGGCCTACTCAGAGGTTTACCCCGACACACACCCCTTGCCCTATGCCTACCCCAGCGCTATGCCTACCGCTCCCACTAGCACAGGCTCTGGCCCTAGACCAACACCCATGGCTCCCTCTAGTCCGAGGCCTAGACTTGCCCGTCGCTGACCAGTACACCTTGCCCTTGTTAGGGTTAGGGTTAGGGTTAGGGTTAGGGTTAGGGTTGGTGTTAGGTTTCGGGTTAGGGTTACGTTTAGGGTTAGGTTTAGGGTTTAGGGTTAGGGTTAGGGTTAGGGTTGGTGTTAGGGTTAGGGTTTGTTGTAGGGTTAGGGTTGGTGTTAGGTTTAGGGTTAGGGTTAGGGTTAGTATTAGGGTTAGGGTTAGTGTTAGGGTTAGGGTTAGGGTTAGGGTTTGGGTTGGTGTTAGGTATAGTGTTAGGGTTAGTGTTAGGGTTAGGGTTAGGGTTGGTGTTAGGGTTAGGGTTAGGGTTAGGGTTAGGGTTGGTGTTAGGGTTATGGTTAGGGTTAGGATTAGGGTTAGGTTTGGTGTTAGGGTTAGCGTTAGGGTTAGAGTTAGGGTTAGTGTTAGGGTTAGGGTTAGGGTTAGGGTTAGGGTTGGTGTTAGGGTTAGGGTTAGGGTTAGGGTTAGGGTTGATGTTAGGGTTAGGGTGGGGTTACCCCGAGCACTACCCCTCGCCCTAGGCCTACGCCTGGCAGTACCTCTGGTCCTACCCATACCCCTGGCCCTACAGCTCCCCCTACCCATAGGCCCACCCCCATCCCTACCCCTAGCCACAGCTCACACTCCTGGCCCTAGGCCAACTCCAAGGTTTACCTCGACACCCACCCCTTGCCCTATGAATACCCCAGCGCTACGCCTACGGCTCCCACTAGCCCTAGCTCGGTCTTTAGATCAACGCCCATGGCTCCCTCTAGTCCGAGGCCTAGAACTTGCCCGTCGCTGACAAGTACACATTGCCCTTGTTAGGGTTAGTGTTAGGGTTAGGGTTAGGGTTTAGGGTTAGGGTTAGGGTTAGGTTTAGGGTTTAGGGTTAGGGTGAGGATTAGGGTTAGGGTTGGTGTTAGGGTTAGCGTTGGTGTTAGTGTTAGGGTTAGGATTAGGGTTAGGGTTGGTGTTAGGGTTAGGGTTGGTGTTAGGGTTAGGGTTAGGGTTAGGGTTAGGGTTGGTTTTAGGTATAGGGTTAGGGTTAGGGTTAGGGTTAGGGTTAGGGTTGGTGTTAGGGTTAGGGTTAGGGTTAGGGTTAGGGTTGGTGTTAGGTATAGGGTTAGGGTTAGCATTAGGGTTAGGGTTAGGGTTGGTGTTAGGGTTAGGGTTAGGGTTAGGTTTAGTGATAGGGTTAGGGTTAGTGTTAGGTTACCCCGAGCACTACCCCTCTCCCTAGGCCTACGCCTAGCACTACCTCTGGTCCCACACCTACCCCTGTCCCTACAGCTCCCCCTACCCATAGGCTCACCCCCATCCCTACCCCTAGCCAGAGCTCCCACTCCTGGTCCTAGGCGTACTCCGAGGTTTACCCCGACACCCACCCCTTGCCATTTGCCTACCCCAGCGCTACGCCTACCGCTCCCACTAGCCCTACCTCGGGCCCTAGACCAACGCCCAGTGCTCACTCTAGTCCGAAGCCTAGCACTTGCCCGTCGCCAAACAGTACACCTTGCCCTACCGATAGCCAGAGCACTAACCCGTGTCCTACAAAATCACCTTGGATCCACCATTAGCCACACCCTAATCCAGCCCTACATCCGTTCGGAGTCCTAGGACTACCCGGAGCCCTCTTGTGACAGTTACCCCTAGCCCTCGGCCATCCCCTACCACTACCACTAGTCCTAAACCTAACATGAGCCCTAACCCTAACACTTCCCGTGGGCCTCTGCCAACCACTAGCCCTTCACCTAACCCTACCCCGAGCACTACCCCTCACCCTAGGCTTACGCCTAGCACTACCTCTGGTCCTACCCCTACCCCTGGTTCTACAGCTCCCCCTTCTTATAAGCCCACCCCCATCCCTACCCCTAGCCACAGCTCACACTCCTGGCCCTAGGCCTACTCCGAGGTTTACCTTGACACCCACCCCTTGCCCTATACCTACCCCAGCGCTACGCATACCGCTCTCACTAGCCCTAGCTCGGGCCCTAAACCAACGCCCATGGCTCCCTCTAGTCCGAGACCTAGAACTTTCCCGTCGCTGACCAGTACACCTTGCCCTTGTTAGGATTAGGGTTAGGATTAGGGTTAGGGTTAGGTTTGGTGTTAGGGTTAGGGTTAGGGTTAGGGTTGGTGTTAGGTTTAGGGTTAGGGTCAGGGTTAGGGTTAGCGTTAGGGTTTGTGTTAGGGTTAGGGTTAGGGTTAAGGTTAGGGTTAGCATTAGGGTTAGGGTTGGTGTTAGGGTTAGGGTTAGGGTTAGGGTTAGGGTTAGGGTTAGGGTTAGGGTTAGGGTTGGTGTTAGGTATAGGGTTAGGGTTAGGGTTAGGGTTGGTGTTAGGGTTAGGGTTAGGGTTAGGGTTAGGATTAGGGTTAGGGTTGGTGTTAGGGTTAGCGTTAGGGTTAGAGTTAGTGTTGGTGTTAGGGTTAGGGTTAGGGTTAGGGTTAGGGTTAGGATTAGGGTTGGTGTTAGGGTTAGGGTTAGGTTAACCTGAGCACTACCCCTCGCCCTAGGCCTACGCCTAGCACTACTTCTGGTCCTACCCCTACCCCTCTCACTACAGCTCCCCCTACCCATAGGCCCACCCCCATCCCTACCCCTAGATACAGCTCCCACTCCTGGTCCTAAGCCTACTGCGAGGTTTACCCCGACACCCAACCCTTGCCCTTTGCCTACCCCAGCGCTACGCCTACCGCTCCCACTTGCCCTACCTCGGGCCCTAGACCAACGCCCAGTGCTCACTCTAGTCCGAAGCCTAGCACTTGCCCGTCGCCAACCAGTACACCTTGCCCTACCGATAGCCAGAGCACTAACCCGTGTCCTACGAAATCACCCTGGACCCACCATTAGCCACACCCTAATCCAGCCCTACATTTGTTCGGAGTCCTAGGACTACCCGGAGCCCTCCCGTGACAGTTACCCCTAGCCCTCGCCCATCCCCTACCACTACCACTAGTCCTAGGCCTAACATGAGCCCTAACCCTAACACTGCCCGTGGGCCTCTGCCAACCACTAGCCCTTCACCTAACCCTACCCCGAGCACTACCCCTCGCCCTAGGCTAACGCCTAGCACTACCTCTGGTCCTACCGCTTTCCCTGGCCCTACAGCTCCCCCTACTTATAGGCCCACCCCCATCCCTACCCCTAGCCACAGCTCCAACTCCTGGCACTAGGCCTACTCAGAGGTTTACCCCGACACACACCCCTTGCCCTATGCCTTCCCCAGCGCTATGCCTACCGCTCCCACTAGCACAGGCTCTGGCCCTAGACCAACACCCATGGCTCCCTCTAGTCCGAGGCCTAGACTTGCCCGTCGCTGACCAGTACACCTTGCCCTTGTTAGGGTTAGGGTTAGGGTTAGGGTTAGGGTTAGGGTTGGTGTTAGGTTTCGGGTTAGGGTTACGTTTAGGGTTAGGTTTAGGGTTTAGGGTTAGGGTTAGGGTTAGGGTTGGTGTTAGGGTTAGGGTTTGTTGTAGGGTTAGGGTTGGTGTTAGGTTTAGGGTTAGGGTTAGGGTTAGGGTTAGGGTTGGTGTTAGGGTTAGGGTTAGTGTTAGGATTAGGGGTAGGTTTACGGTTAGGTTACCCCGAGCACTACCCCTCGCCCTAGGCCTACGCCTAGCACTACCTTTGGTCCTACTTCTACCCCTGGCCCTACAGCTCCCCCTACTCATAGGCCCACCGCCATCCCTATCCCTAGCCACAGCTCCCACTCCTGGTCCTAGGCCTACTCCGTGGTTTACCCCGACACCCACCCCTTGCCCTTTGCCTACCCCAGCGCTATGCCTACCGCTCCCTCTAGCCCTACCTCGGGCCCTAGACCAACGCCCAGTGCTCACTCTAGTCCGAAGCCTAGCACTTGCCCGTCGCCGACCAGTACACCTTGCCTACCGATAGCCAGAGCACTAACCCGTGTCCTACGAAATCAACCTGGACGCACCATTAGCCACACCCTAATCATGACCCACATCCGTTCGGAGTCCTAGGACTACCCGGAGCCCTCCCGTGACACCTACCCCTAGCCCTCGGCCATCCTTTACTACTACCACTAGTCCTTGGACTAACATGAGCCCTAACCGTAACACTGCCCGTGGGCCTCTGCCAACCACTAGCCCTTCACCTAACTCTACCCCGAGCACTACCCATCGCCCTAGGCCTACGCCTAGCACTACCTCTGGTCCTACCCCTACCCCTGGCACTACAGCTCCCCCACCCATAGGCCCACCCCCATCCCTACCCCTAGCCACAACTCCAACTCCTGGCCCAAAGACTACTCCGAGGTTTACCCCGACACCCACCCTTTGCCCTATGCCTAACCCTATGCTACGCCTAACGCTTCCACTAGCCCTAGCTCGGGCCCTAGACCAACTCCCAGTGCTCCCTCTAGTCCGAGGCCTACCACTCTCCCGACGCCGACCAGTACACCTGGCCCTACCTTTAGCCATAGCACTAACCCGTGTCCTACGAAATCACCCTGGAACCACCTTTACCACACCCTAATACAGCCCTACACCTGTTCCGAGTTCTAGGACTACCCGGAGCCATTTCGTGACACCTACCCCTAGTCCTCGGCCAACCCCTACCACTACCACTAGTCCTAGGCTTAACATGAGCCCTAACCCTAACGCTGCCCGTGGGCCTCTGCCAAACACTAGCCCTTCAACTAACCCTACCCCGAGCACTACCCCTCGCCCTAGGCCTACGCCTAGCACTACCTCTGGTCCTACCCCTACCCGTGGCCCTACAGCTCCCCGGGTGCTTATAGGCCCACCCCCATCCCTACCCCTAGCCACAGCTCCCACTTCTGGCCCTAGGCCTACTCTGAGGTTTAACTCGACACCCACCCCTTGCCCTAAGCCTACTTCAGCGCTACTCCTACCGCTCCCACTAGCTCTAGCTCGGGCCCTAGACCAACGCCCAAGGCTCCCTCTAGTCCGAGGCCTACAACTTGCCCGTCGCTGACCAGTACACTTTGCTCTTGTTAGGGTTAGAATTAGGGTTAGGGTTAGGGTTAGGGTTTGGATTAGGGATTAGGGTTAGGGTTAGGGTTTAGAGTTGGTGTTAGGGTTAGGGTTAGGGTTAGGATTAGGTTTGGTGTTAGGTTTAGGGTTAGGGTTAGGGTTAGGGTTAGGGTTAGGGTTGGTGTTAGGGTTAGGGTTATGGTTAAGGTTAGGGTTAGGATTAGGGTTAGGGTTGGTGTTAGGTTTAGGGTTAGGATTAGGGTTAGGGTTGGTGTTAGGGTTAGGGTTGGTGTTAGGGTTAGGGTTAGGATTAGGGTTAGGGTTGGTGTTAGGGTTAGGGTTAGGGATTAGGGTTAGGGTTAGGGTTAGGCCACCCCGAGCACTACCCCTCGCCCTAGGCCTACGCCTGGCATTACCTCTGGTCCTACCACTACCCCTGTCCCTACAGCTCCCCCTACCCATAGGCCCAACCCCATCCCTACCCCTAGCCACAGCTCCCACTCCTGGTCCTAGGCCTACTCCGAGGTTTACCCCGACACCCACCCCTTGCCCTTTGCCTACCCCAGTGCTACGCCTACCGCTCCCACTAGCCCTACCTCGGGCCCTAGACCAACGCCCAGTGCTCACTCTAGTCCGAAGCCTAGCACTTGCTTGTCGCCAACCGGTACACCTTGCCCTACCGATAGCCAGAGCACTAACCCGTGTCCTACGAAATCACCCTGGACCCACCATTAGCCACACCCTAAACCAGCCCTACATTCGTTCGGAGTCCTAGGACTACACGGAGCCCTCCCTGACAGTTACCCCTAGCCCTCGCCCATCCCCTACCACTACCACTAGTCCTAGGCCTAACATGAGCCCTAAACCTAACACTGCCCGTGGGCCTTTGCCAACCACTAGCCCTTCAACTAACCCTACCCCGAGCACTACCCCTCGCCCTAGGCTTACGCCTAGGACTACCTCTGGTCCTACCCCTACCCCTGGCCCTACAGCTCCCTCTACTTATAGGCCCACCCCCATCCCTACCCCTAGCCACAACTCCAAACTCTGGCCCAAAGCCTACTCCGAGGTTTACCCTGACACCCACCCCTCGCTTTATGCCTACCACAGTGCTACGCCTACCGCTCCCACTAGCCCTAGCTCGGGCCCTAGATCAACGCCCAGTGCTCCCTCTAGTCCGAGGCCTACCACCTGCCCGACGCCGACCAGTACACCTTGCCCTACCGTTAGCCAGAGCACTAACCCGTGTCCTACGAAATCACCCTGGACCCACCCTTACCACACCCTAATCCAGCCCTACACCCGTTTTGAGTACTAGGACTACCCGGAGCCCTCCCGTGACACCTACCCCTAGCCCTCGGCCAACCCCTACCACTACCACTAGACCTAGGCCTAACATGAGCCCTAAGACTAACACTGCCCGTGGGCATCAGCCAACCACAAGCCCTTCACCTAACCCTACCCAGAGCACTACCCCTCGCCCTAGGCTAACGCCTAGCACTACCTCTGGTCCTACCGCTTCCCCTGGCCCTACAGCTCCCCCTACTTATAGGCCCACCCCCATCCCTACCCCTAGCCACAGCTCCAACTCCTGGCACTAGGCCTACTCAGAGGTTTACCCCGACACACACCCCTTGCCCTATGCCTACCCCAGCGCTATGCCTACCGCTCCCACTAGCACAGGCTCGGGCCCTAGACCAACGCCCATGGCTCCTTCTAGTCCGAGGCCTAGACTAGCCCGTCGCTGACCAGTACACCTTGCCCTTGTTAGGGTTAGGGTTAGGGTTAGGGTTAGGGTTGGTGTTAGGTTTAGGGTTAGGGTTAGGGTTAGGATTAGGTTTAGGGTTTAGGGTTAGGGTTAGGGTTAGGGTTGGTGTTATGGTTAGGGTTTGGGTTAGGGTTAGGGTTGGTGTTAGGTTTAGGGTTAGGGTTAGGGTTAGTGTTAGGGTTAGGGTTAGGTCACCCCGAGCACTACCCCTCGCCCTAGGCGTACGCCTAGCACTACCTCTGGTCCTACCCCTACCCCTGGCCCTACAGCTCCCCCTACTTATAGGCCCACCCCCATCCCTACCCCTAGACACAGCTCCCACTCCTGGTCCTAGGCCTACTTGGAGGTTTACCCCGACACCCACCCCTTGCCCTTTGCCTACCATAGCGCTACGTCTACCGCTCCCACTAGCCCTACCTCGGGCCGTAGACCAACGCCCAGTGCTCACTCTAGTCCGAAGCCTAGCACTTGCCCGTCACCGACCAATACACCCTGCCCTACCGAAAGCCAGATCACTAACCCTTGTCCTACGAAATCACCCTGGACCCACCATTAGCCACACCCTAATCATGCCTCACATCCGTTCGGAGTCCTAGCACTACCCGGAGCCCTCCCGTGACACCTAACCTAGCCCTCGGCTATCCCCTACCTCTACCACTAGTCCTAGGCCTAACATGAGCCCTAACCCTAACACTGTCCGTGGGCCTCTGCCAACCACTAGCCCTTCACCTAACCCTACACCGAGCACTACCCCTCGCCCTAGGCTTACGCCTAGCACTACCTCTGGTCCTACCCCTACCCCTTGCCCTACAGCTCCCCCTACAAATAGGCCCACCCCCATCCCTACCCCTAGCCACAAGTCCAACCTCTTGCCCAAAGCCTACTCCGAGGTTTACCCCGACACCCACCCTTTGCCCTATGCCTATCCCAGCGCTATGCCTACTGCTCCCACTAGCCCTAGCTCGGGCCCTAGACCAACGCCCAGTGCTCTCTCTCATCAGAGGCCTACCACTTGCCCGAGGCCGACCAGTACACCTTGCCCTACCGTTAGACAGAGCAGTAACCCGTGTCCTACGAAATCACCCTGGACCCACCCTTACCACACCCTAATACAGCCCTACACCTGTTCCGAGTCCTAGGACTACCCGGAGCCATTTCGTGACACCTACCCCTAGTCCTCGGCCAACCCCTACCACTACCACTAGTCCTAGGCTTAACATGAGCCCTAACACTAACACTGCCCGTGGGCCTCTGCCAAACACTAGCCCTTCAACTAAATCTATCTTGAGCACTACCCCTCGCCCTAGGCCTACGCCTAGCACTACCTCTGGTCCTACCACTACCCCTGGCCCTACAGCTCCTCCTACCCATAGGCCCACCCCCAACCCTACCACTACTCACAGCTCCCACTCCTGGCCCTAGGCCTACTCCGAGGTTTACCTCGACACCCACCCCTTGCCCTATGCCTACCCCAGCGCTACGCCTACCGCTCTCACCAGCCCTAGCTCTGGCCCTAGATTAACGCCCATGGCTCCCTCTAGTCCGAGGCCTAGAACTTGCCCGTCGCTGACCAGTACACCTTGCCCTTGTTAGGGTTAGGGTTAGGGTTAGGGTTAGGGTTAGGGTTAGGATTAGGGTTTAGGGTTAGGGTTAGGGTTAGGGTTGGTGTTAGGGTTAGGGTTAGGGTTAGGGTTAGGGTTGGTGTTAGGTTTAGGGTTAGGGTTAGGGTTAGGGTTAGGGTTGGTGTTAGGGTTAGTGTTAGGGTTAGGGTTAGGATTAGAGTTAGGGTTGGTGTTAGGGTTAGGGTTAGGGTTAGGGTTAGGGTTGGTGTTAGGTATAGGGTTAGGGTTAGGGTTAGGGTTAGGGTTAGGGTTGGTGTTAGGGTTAGGGTTAGGGTTAGGGTTAGGGTTAGTGTTAGGGTTAGGGTTAGGGTTAGGGTTAGGATTAGGGTTAGGGTTGGTGTTAGGGTTAGGGTTAGGGTTAGGGTTGGTGTTAGTTATAGGGTTAGGGTTAGGGTTAGGGTTAGGGTTAGGGTTAGGGTTGGTGTTAGGGTTAGGGTTAGGGTTAGGGTTGGTGTTAGTTATAGGGTTAGGGTTAGGGTTAGGGTTAGGGTTGGTGTTAGGGTTAGGGTTTGGGTTAGGGTTAGAATTAGGGTTAGGGTTGGTGTTAGGGTTAGGGTTAGTGTTAGGATTAGGGTTAGGTTAAGGTTTAAGTTACCCCGAGCACTACCCCTCGCCCTAGGCCTACGCCTAGCACTACTTCTGGTCCTACCCCTACCCCTGTCCCTACAGCTCCCCCTACCCATAGGCCCACCCCCATCCCTACCCCTAGCCACAGCTCCCACTCCTGGTCCTAGGCCTACTCCGAGGTTTACCCCGACACCCACCCCTTGCCCTATGCCTACCCCAGCGCTACGCCTACCACTCCCACTAGCCCTACCTCGGGCCCTAGACCAACGCCCAGTGCTCACTCTAGTCCGAAGCCTAGCACTTGCCCGTCGCCAACCGGTACACCTTGCCCTACCGATAGTCAGAGCACTAACCCGTGTCCTACGAAATCACCCTGGACCCACCATAAGACACACCCTAATCCAGCCCTACATCCGTTCGGAGTCCTAACTACCCGGAGCCCTCCCTGACAGTTACCCCTAGCCCTCGCCCATCCCCTACCACTACCACTAGTCCTAGGCCTAACATGAGCCCTAAACCTAACACTGCCCGAGGGCCTCTGCCAACCACTAGCCCTTCACCTAACCCTACCCCGAGCACTACCCCTCGCCCTAGGCTTACGCCTAGCACTACCTCTGGTCCTACCCCTACCCCTGGTTCTACAGCTCCCCCTACTTATAGGCCCACCCCCATCCCTACCCCTAGCCACAACTCCAACCTCTGGCCCAAAGCCTACTCCGAGGTTTACCCTGACACCCACCCCTTTCCCTATGCCTACCCCAGTGCTACGCCTACCGCTCCCACAAGCCCTAGCTCGGGCCCTAGACCAACGCCCAGTGCTCCCTCTAGTCCGAGGCCTACCACCTGCCCGACGCCGACCAGTACACCTTGCCCTACCGTTAGCCAGAGCACTACCCGTGTCCTACGAAATCACCCTGGACCCACCCTTACCACACCCTAAACCAGCCCTACACCCTTTTGAGTCCTAGGACTACCCGGAGCCCTCCCGTGACACCTACCCCTAGCCCTCGGCCAACCCCTACCACTACCACTAGTCCTAGGCCTAACATGAGCCCTGAGACTAACACTGCCCGTGGGCATCAGCCAACCACAAGCCCTTCACCTACCCCTACCCAGAGCACTGCCCCTCGCTATAGGCTAACGCCTAGCACTACCTCTGGTCCTACCGCTTCCCCTGGCCCTACAGCTCCCCCTACTTATAGGCCCACCCCCATCCCTACCCCTAGCCACAGCTCCAACTCCTGGCACTAGGCCTACGCCGAGGTTTACCCTGACACACAGCCCTTGCCCTATGCCTACCCCAGCGCTATGCCTACCGCTCCCACTAGCACAGGCTCGGGCCCTAGACCAACGCCCATGGCTCCCTCTAGTCCGAGGCCTAGACTTGCTTGTCGCTGACCAGTACACCTTGCCCTTGTTAGGGTTAGGGTTAGGGTTAGGGTTAGGGTTGGTGTTAGATTTACGGTTAGGGTTAGGGTTACTGTTAGGTTTAGGGTTTAGGGTTAGGGTTAGGGTTAGGGTTGGTGTTAGGGTTAGGGTTTGGGTTAGGGTTAGGGTTGGTGTTAGGTTTAGGGTTAGGGTTAGGGTTAGGGTTAGGGTTGGTGTTAGGGTTAGGGTTAGTGTTAGGATTAGGGGTAGGTTTACGGTTAGGTTACCCTGAGCACTACCCCTCGCCCTAGGCCTACGCCTAGCACTACCTCTGGTCCTACCCCTACCCCTGCCCTACAGCTCCCCCTACCCATAGGCCCACCGCCATCCCTATCCCTAGCCACAGCTCCCACTCCTGGTCCTAGGCCTACTCCGAGGTTTACCCCGACACCCACCCCTTGCCCTATGCCTACCCCAGCGCTACGCCTACCACTCCCACTAGCCCTACCTCGGGCCCTAGACCAACGCCCAGTGCTCACTCTAGTCCGAAGCCTAGCACTTGCCCGTCGCCAACCGGTACACCTTGCCCTACCGATAGTCAGAGCACTAACCCGTGTCCTACGAAATCACCCTGGACCCACCATTAGCCACACCCTAATCCAGCCCTACATCCATTCGGAGTCCTAACTACCCGGAGCCCTCCCTGACAGTTACCCCTAGCCCTCGCCCATCCCCTACCACTACCACTAGTCCTAGGCCTAACATGAGCCCTAAACCTAACACTGCCCGAGGGCCTCTGCCAACCACTAGCCCTTCACCTAACCCTACCCCGAGCACTACCCCTCGCCCTAGGCTTACGCCTAGCACTACCTCTGGTCCTACCCCTACCCCTGGTTCTACAGCTCCCCCTACTTATAGGCCCACCCCCATCCCTACCCCTAGCCACAACTCCAACCTCTGGCCCAAAGCCTACTCCGAGGTTTACCCTGACACCCACCTCTTTCCCTATGCCTACCCCAGTCCTACGCCTACCGCTCCCACAAGCCCTAGCTCGGGCCCTAGACCAACGCCCAGTGCTCCCTCTAGTCCGAGGCCTACCACCTGCCCGACGCCGACCAGTACACCTTGCCCTACCGTTAGCCAGAGCACTAACCCGTGTCCTACGAAATCACCCTGGACCCAACCTTACCACACCCTAATCCAGCCCTACACCCTTTTGAGTCCTAGGACTACCCGGAGCCCTCCCGTGACACCTACCCCTAGCCCTCGGCCAACCCCTACCACTACCACTAGTCCTAGGCCTAACATGAGCCCTGAGACTAACACTGCCCGTGGGCATCAGCCAACCACAAGCCCTTCACCTACCCCTACCCAGAGCACTACCCCTCGCTATAGGCTAACGCCTAGCACTACCTCTGGTCCTACCGCTTCCCCTGGCCCTACAGCTCCCCCTACTTATAGGCCCACCCCCATCCCTACCCCTAGCCACAGCTCCAACTCCTGACACTAGGCCTACGCCGAGGTTTACCCTGACACACAGCCCTTGCCCTATGCCTACCCCAGCGCTATGCCTACCGCTCCCACTAGCACAGGCTCGTGCCCTAGACCAACGCCCATGGCTCCCTCTAGTCCGAGGCCTAGACTTGCTTGTCGCTGACCAGTACACCTTGCCCTTGTTAGGGTTAGGGTTAGGGTTAGGGTTAGGGTTGGTGTTAGGTTTAGGGTTAGGGTTAGGGTTAGTGTTAGGTTTAGGGTTTAGGGTTAGGGTTAGGGTTAGGGTTGGTGTTAGGGTTAGGGTTAGGGTTAGGGTTAGGGTTGGTGTTCGGTTTAGGGTTAGGGTTAGGGTTAGGGTTAGGGTTGGTGTTAGGGTTAGGGTTAGTGTTAGGATTAGGGGTAGGTTTACGGTTAGGTTACCCTGAGCACTACCCCTCGCCCTAGGCCTACGCCTAGCACTACCTCTGGTCCTACCCCTACCCCTGCACTACAGCTCCCCCTACCCATAGGCCCACCGCCATCCCTATCCCTAGCCACAGCTCCCACTCCTGGTCCTAGGCCTACTCCGTGGTTTACCCCGACACCCACCCCTTGCCCTTTGCCTACCCCAGCGCTATGCCTACCGCTCCCACTAGCCCTACCTCGGGCCCTAGACCAACGCCCAGTGCTCACTCTAGTCCGAAGCCTAGCACTTGCCCGTCGCCGACCAGTACACCTTGCCTACCGATAGCCAGAGCACTAACCCGTGTACTACGAAATCAACCTGGACGCACCATTAGCCACACCCTAATCATGACCCACATCCGTTCGGAGTCCTAGGACTACCCGGAGCCCTCCCGTGACACCTACCCCTAGCCCTCGGCCATCCTTTACTACTACCACTAGTCCTAGGCCTAACATGAGCCCTAACCGTAACACTGCCCGTGGGCCTCTGCCAACCACTAGCCCTTCACCTAACTCTACCCCGAGCACTACCCCTCGCCCTAGGCCTACGCCTAGCACTACCTCTGGTCCTACCCCTACCCCTGGCCCTACAGCTCCCCCACCCATAAGCCCACCCCCATCCCTACCCCTAGCCACAACTCCAACTCCTGGCCCAAAGCCTACTCCGAGGTTTACCCCGACACCCACCCTTTGCCCTATGTCTACCACAGTGCTACGCCTAACGCTCCCACTAGCCCTAGCTCGGGCCCTAGACCAACGCCCAGTGCTCCCTCTAGTCCGAGGCATACCACTTTCCCGACGCCGTCCAGTACACCTGGCCCTACCTTTAGCCATAGCACTAACCCGTGTCCTACGAAATCACCCTGGACCGACCCTTACCACACCCTAATACAGCCCTACACCTGTTTTGAGTCCTAGGACTACCCGGAGCCATTTCGTGACACCTACCCTAGTCCTCGGCCAAACCCTACCACTACCACTAGTCCTAGGCTTAACATGAGCCCTAACCCTAACGCTGCCCGTGGGCCTCTGCCAATCACTAGCCCTTCAACTAACCCTACCCCGAGCACTACCCCTCGCCCTAGGCCTACGCCTAGCACTACCTCTGGTCCTACAACTACCTCTGGCCCTACAGCTCCCCCTACCCATAGGCCCACCCCCAACCCTACCACTAGCCACAGCTCCCACTCCTGGCCCTAGGCCTACTCCGAGGTTTACCTCGACACCCACCCCTTGCCCTATGCCTACCTCAGCGCTACGCCTACCGCTCTCACTAGCCGTAGCTCGGGCCCTAGACCAACTCCCATGGCTCCCTCTAGTCCGAGGCCTAGAACTTGCCCGTCGCTGACCAGTACACATTGCCCTTGTTAGGGTTAGGGTTAGGGTTAGGGTTAGGGTTAGGTTTAGGGTTTAGGGTTAGGGTTAGGGTTAGGGTTGGTGTTAGGGTTAGGGTTAGGGTTAGGGTTGGTGTTAGGTTTAGGGTTAGGGTTAGGGTTAGGTTTAGGGTTAGGGTTGGTGTTAGGGCTAGGGTTAGGGTTAGGGTTAGGGTTAGGATTAGGGTTAGGGTTGGTGTTAGGGTTAGGTTTAGGGTTAGGGTTAGGGTTAGGGTTAGGGTTGGTGTTAGGGTTAGGGTTAGGGTTAGGGTTAGGGTTGGTGTTAGGTATAGGGTTAGGGTTCGGGTTAGGGTTAGGGTTAGGGTTGGTGTTAGGGTTAGGGTTAGGGTTAGTGTTAGGTTTAGGGTTAGGGTTAGGGTTAGGATTAGGTTTAGGGTTGGTGTTAGGGTTAGGGTTAGGGTTAGGGTTAGGGTTGGTGTTAGGCATAGGGTTAGGGTTAGGGTTAGGGTTAGAGTTAGGGTTGGTGTTAGGGTTAGGGTTAGGGTTAGGATTAGGGTTAGGGTTGGTGTTAGGGTCAGGGTTAGGGTTAGGGTTAGGGTTGGTGTTAGGGTTAGGGTTAGAGTTAGGGTTAGGGTTAGGGTTAGGGTTAGGTTTGGTGTTAGGGTTAGGGTTAGGGTTAGGGTTAGGGTTGGTGTTAGGTATGGGGTTACGGTTAGGGTTAGGGTTAGGGTTGGTGTTAGGGTTAGGGTTAGGGTTAGGGTTAGTGTTAGTGTTAGGGTTAGGGTTAGGGTTAGGTTACCCCGAGCACTACCCCTCGCCCTAGGCCTACGCCTAGCACTACCTCTGGTCCTACACCTACCCCTGTCCCTACAGCTCCCCCTACCCATAGGCCCACCCCCATCCCTACCCCTAGCCACAGCTCCCACTCCTGGTCCTAGGCCTACTTCGAGGTTTACCCCGACAACCACCCCTTGCCCTTTGCCTACACCAGCGCTACGCCTACCGCTCCCACTAGCCCTACCTCGGGCCCTAGACCAACGCCCAGTGCTCACTCTAGTCCGAAGCCTAGCACTTGCCCGTCGCCAACCAGTACACCTTGCTCTACCGATAGCCAGAGCACTAACCCGTGTCCTACGAAATCACCCTGGACCCACCATTAGCCAAACCCTAATCCAGCCCTACATCCGTCCGGAGTCCTAGGACTACCCGGAGCCCTCCCGTGACACCTACCCCTAGCCCTCGCCCATCCCCTACCACTACCACTAGTCCTACGCCTAACATGAGCCCTAAACCTAACACTGCCCTTGGGCCTCTGCCAACCACTAGCCCTTCACCTAACCCTACCCCGAGCACTACCCCTCGCCCTAGGCTTACGCCTAGCACTACCTCTGGTCCTACCCCTACCCCTGGCCCTACTGCTCCCCCTACTTATAGGCCCACCCCCATCCCTACCCCTAGCCACAACTCCAACCTCTGGCCCAAAGCCTACTCCGAGGTTTACCCCGACACCCACCCCTTGCCCTATGCCTACCCCAGTGCTACGCCTACCGCTCCAACTAGCCCTAGCTCGGGCCCTAGACCAACGCCCAGTGCTCCCTCTAGTCCGAGGCATACCACTTGCCCGACACCGACCAGTACACCTTGCCCTACCGTTAGCCAGAGCACTAACCCGTGTCCTACGAAATCACCCTGGACCCACCCTTACCACACCCTAATCCAGCCCTACACCAGTTTTGAGTCCTAGGACTACCCGGAGCCCTCCCGTGACACCTACCCCTAGCCCTCGGCCAACCCCTACCACCAGCACTAGTCCTAGGCCTAACATGAGCCCTAAGACTAACACTGCCCGTGGGCATCAGCCAACCACAAGACCTTCACCTAACCCTACCCAGAGCACTACCCCTCGCCCTAGGCTAACGCCTAGCACTACCTCTGGTCCTACCGCTTCCCCTGGCCCTACAGCTCCCCCTACTTATAGGCCCACCCCCATCCCTACCCCTAGCCACAGCTCCAACTCCTAGCACTAGGCCTACTCCGAGGTTTACCCCGACACACACCCCTTGCCCTATGCCTACCCCAGCGCTATGCCTACCGCTCCCACTAGCACAGGCTCGGGCCCTAGACCAACGCCCATGGCTCCCTCTAGTCCGAGGCCTAGACTTGCCCGTCGCTGACCAGTACACCTTGCCCTTGTTAGGGTTAGTGTTAGGGTTAGGGTTAGGGTTAGGGTTAGGGTTGGTGTTAGGGTTAGTGTTAGGGTTAGGGTTAGGGTTGGTGTTAGGTTTAGGGTTAGGGTTAGGGTTAGGGTTAGGGTTTGGTTTAGGGTTTAGGGTTAGGGTTAGGGTTAGGGTTGGTGTTAGGGTTAGGGTTAGGGTTAGGATTAGGGTTGGTGTTACGTTTAGGGTTAGGGTTAGGGTTAGGGTTAGGGTTGGTGTTAGGGTTAGGGTTAGGGTTAGGGTTAGGGTTAGGATTAGGGTTAGGATTGGTGTTAGGGTTAGGGTTAGGGTTAGGGTTAGGGTTAGGGTTGGTGTTAGGTTTAGGGTTATGGTTAGGGTTAGGGTTGGTGTTAGGTATAGGGTTTGGGTTAGGGTTAGGGTTAGGGTTAGGGTTGGTGTTAGGGTTAGGGTTAGGGTTAGGGTTAGGGTTAGGGTTGGTGTTAGGGTTAGGGTTAGGGTTAGGGTTAGGGTTGGTGTTAGGTATAGGGTTAGGTTTAGGGTTAGGGTTAGGTTTAGTGTTGGTGTTAGGTTTAGGGTTAGGGTTAGGGTTAGGGTTAGGGTTAGGGTTAGGGTTAGGGTTAGGATTAGGGTTAGGGTTGGTGTTAGGGTTAGGGTTAGGGTTAGGGTTAGGGTTAGGGTTGGTGTTAGGCATAGGGTTAGGGTTAGGGTTGGTGTTAGGTTTAGGGTTAGGGTTAGGGTTAGGGTTGGTGTTAGGGTTAGGGTTAGGGTTAGGATTAGGGTTAGGGTTGGTGATAGGGTTAGGGTTAGGGTTAGGGTTAGGGTTGGTGTTAGGTATAGGGTTAGGGTTAGGGTTAGGGTTAGGGTTGGTGTTAGGGTTAGGTTTAGGGTTAGGGTTTGTGTTAGGTTTAGGGTTAGGGTTAGGGTTAGGGTTGGTGTTAGGTTTAGGGTTAGGGTTAGGGTTAGGGTTAGGGTTTGGTTTAGGGTTTAGGGTTAGGGTTAGGGTTAGGGTTGGTGTTAGGGTTAGGGTTTGGGTTAGGATTAGGGTTGGTGTTAGGTTTAGGGTTAGGGTTAGGGTTAGGGTTGGTGTTAAGGTTAGGGTTAGTGTTAGGATTAGGGTTAGGTTTACGTTTAGGTTACCCCGAGCACTACCCCTCGCCCTAGGCCTACGCCTAGCACTACCTCTGGTCCTACCCTACCCCTGGCCCCACAGCTCCCCCTACTTATAGGCCCACCGCCATCCCTATCCCTAGCCACAGCTCCCACTCCTGGTCCTAGGCCTACTCCGTGGTTTACCCCGACACCCACCCCTTGCCCTTTGCCTACCCCAGCGCTATGCCTACCGCTCCAACTAGCCCTACCTTGGGCCCTAGACCAACGCCCAGTGCTCACTCTAGTCCGAAGCCTAGCACTTGCCCGTCGCCGACCAGTACACGTTGCCTACCGATAGCCAGAGCACTAACCCGTGTCCTACGAAATCACCTTGGACGCACCATTAGCCACACCCTAATCATGACCCACATCCGTTCGAAGTCCTAGGACTACCCGGAGCCCTCCCGTGACACCTACTCCTAGACCTCGGCCATCCTTTACTACTACCACTAGTCCTAGGCCTAACATGAGCCCTAACCTTAACACTGCCCGTGGACCTCTGCCAACCACTAGCCCTTCACCTAACTCTACCCCGAGCACTACCCCTCGCTCTAGGCCTACGCCTAACACTACCTCTGGTCCTACCCCTACCCCTGGCCCTACAGCTCCCCCTACCCATAGGCCCACCCCCATCCCTACCTCTAGCCACAACTCCAACTCCTGGCCCAAAGCCTACTCCGAGATTTACCCCGACACCCACCCTTTCCCCTATGCCTACCCCAGCGCTACGCCTACCGCTCTCACTAGCCCTAGCTCGGGCCCTAGACCAACGCCCATGGCACCCTCTAGTCCGAGACCTAGAACTTGCCCGTCGCTGACCAGTACACCTTGCCCTTGTTAGGGTTAGTGTTAGGGTTAGGGTTAGGATTAGGGTTTAGGGTTAGGGTAAGGGTTAGGGTTGGTGTTAGGGTTAGGGTTAGGGTTAGGGTTAGGGTTGGTGTTACGTTTAGGGTTAGGGTTAGGGTTAGGGTTCGGGTTGGTGTTAGGGTTAGGGTTAGGGTTAGGGTTAGGGTTAGGATTAGGGTTAGGATTGGTGTTAGGGTTAGGGTTAGGGTTAGGGTTAGGGTTAGGGTTGGTGTTAGGGTTAGGGTTAGGGTTAGGGTTAGGGTTAGGGTTGGTGTTAGGGTTAGGGTTAGGGTTAGGGTTAGGGTTGGTGTTAGGTATAGGGTTAGGTTTAGGGTTAGGGTTAGGTTTAGTGTTGGTGTTAGGTTTAGGGTTAGGGTTAGGGTTAGGGTTAGGTTTAGGGTTAGGGTTAGGGTTAGGATTAGGGTTAGGGTTGGTGTTAGGGTTAGGGTTAGGGTTAGGGTTAGGGTTGGTGTTAGGCATAGGGTTAGGGTTAGGGTTAGGGTTGGTGTTAGGGTTAGGGTTAGGGTTAGGGTTAGGGTTGGTGTTAGGGTTAGGGTTAGGGTTAGGATTAGGGTTAGGGTTGGTGATAGGGTTAGGGTTAGGGTTAGGGTTGGTGTTAGGTATAGGGTTAGGGTTAGGGTTAGGGTTAGGGTTAGGGTTGGTGTTAGGGTTAGGGTTAGGGTTAGGGTTTGTGTTAGGTTTAGGGTTAGGGTTAGGGTTAGGGTTAGGGTTGGTGTTAGGGTTAGGGTTAGGGTTAGGGTTAGGGTTAGGTTTAGGGTTTAGGGTTAGGGTTAGGGTTAGGGTTGGTGTTACAGTTAGGGCTTGGGTTAGGTTTAGGGCTGGTGTTAGGTTTAGGGTTAAGGTTAGGGTTAGGGTTAGGGTGGTGTTAGGGTTAGGGTTAGTGTTAGGATTAGGGTTAGGTTTACGGTTAGGTTACCCTGAGCACTACCCCTCGCCCTAGGCCTACGGATAGCACTACCTCTGGTCCTACCCCGACCCCTGGCCCTACAGCTCCCCCTACCCATAGGCCCACCCGCATCCCTACCCCTAGCCACAACTCCAACTTTTGGCCCAAAGCCTACTCCGAGGTTTACCCCGACACCCACCCTTTGCCCTATGACTACCCCAGTGCTACGCCTAACGTTCCCACTAGCCCTAGCTCGGGCGCTAGACCAACGCCCAGTGCTCCCTCTAGTCCGAGGCCTACCACTTGCCCGACGCCGACCAGTACACCTTGCCCTACCTTTAGCCATAGCACTAACCCGTGTCCTACGAAATCACCCGGACCCACCCTTACCACACCCTAATACAGCCCTACACCTGTTCCGAGTCCTAGGACTACTCGGAGCCATTTCGTGACACCTACCCCTAGTCCTCGGCCAACCCTTACCACTACCACTAGTCCTAGGCTTAACATGAGCCCTAACCCTAACACTGCCCATGGGCCTCTGCCAAACACTAGCCCTTCAACTAACCCTACCCCGAGCACTACCCCTCGCCCTAGGCCTACGCCTAGCACTACCTCTGGTCCTACCACTACCCCTGGCCCTACAGCTCCCCCTACCCATAGGCCCACCCCCAACCCTACCACTAGCCACAGCTCCCACTCCTGGCCCTAGGCCTACTCCGAGGTTTACCTCGACACCCACCCCTTGCCCTATGCCTACCCCAGCGCTACGCCTACCGCTCTCACTAGCCCTAGCTCGGGCCCTAGACCAACGCCCATGGCTCCTTCTAGTCCGAGGCCTAGAACTTGCCCGTCGCTGACCAGTACATTTTGCCCTTGTTAGGGTTAGGGTTAGGGTTAGGGTTAGGATTAGGTTTTAGGGTTAAGGTTAGGGTTAGGGTTGGTGTTAGGGTTAGGGTTAGGGTTAGGGTAAGGGTTGGTGTTAGGTTTAAAGTTAGGGTTAGTGTTAGGGTTACGGTTAGGGTTGGTGTTAGGGTTAGGGTTAGGGTTAGGGTTAGTGTTAGGATTAGGGTTAGGGTTGGTGTTAGGGTTAGGGTTAGGGTTAGGGTTAGGGTTGGTGTTAGGGTTAGGGTTAGGGTTAGGGTTAGGGTTGGTGTTAGGTATAGGGTTAGGGTTAGGGTTAGGGTTAGGGTTAGGGTTAGGGTTGGTGTTGGGGTAAGGGTTAGGATTAGGGTTAGGGTTAGTGTTAGGGTAAGGGTTAGGGTTAGGGTTAGGATTAGGGTTAGGGTTGGTGTTAGGGTTAGGGTTAGGGTTAGGGTTCGTGTTAGGCATAGGGTTAGGTTTAGGTTACCCCGAGCACTACCCCTCGCCCTAGGCCTACGCCTAGCACTACCTCTGGTCCTACCTCTACCCCTGGCCTTACAGCTCCCCCTACCCATAGGCCCACCCCCACCCCTACCCCTAGCCACAGCTCCCACTCCTGGCCCTAGGACTACTCCGAGGTTTACCTCGACACCCACCCCTTGCCCTATGCCTACCCCAGCGCTACGCCTAACGCTCCCAATAGCCCTAGCTCGGGCCCTAGACCAACGCCCATGGCTCCCTCTAGTCCGAGGACTAGAACTTGCCCGTCGCTGACTAGTACACATTGCCCTTGTTAGGGTTAGGGTAAGGGTTAGGGTTAGGGTATAGGGTTAGGGTTAGGGTTAGGGTATAGGGTTAGGGTTAGGGTTAGGGTTGGTGTTAGGTTTAGGATTAGGATTAGGGTTAGGGTTGGTGTTAGGGTTAGTGTTAGGATTAGGGTTAGGGTTGGTGTTAGGGTTAGGGTTAGGGTTAGGGTTAGGGTTCGTGTTAGGCATAGGGTTAGGGTTAGGTTACCCCGAGCACTACCCCTCGCCCTAGGCGTACGCCTGGCACTACCTCTGGTCCTACCCCTACCCCTGGCCGTACAGCTTCCCCTACCCATAGGCCCACCCCCATCCCTACCCCTAGACACAGCTCCAACTCCTGGTCCTAGGCCTACTCCGAGGTTTACCCCGACACCCACCCCTTGCCCTTTGCCTACCATAGCGCTACGTCTACCGCTCCCAGTAGCCCTACCTCGGTCCCTAGACCAACGCCCAGTGCTCACTCTAGTCCGAGCCTAGCTCTTGCCCGTCACCGACCAATACACCCTGCCCTACCGAAAGCCAGATCACTAACACTTGTCCTACGAAATCACCCTGGACCCACCATTAGCCACACCCTAATCATGCCCCACATCCGTTCAAAGTCCTAGGACTACCCGGAGCCCTCCCGTGACACCTAAACTAGCCCTCGGCTATCCCCTACCACTACCACTAGTCCTAGGCCTAACATGAGCCCTAAACCTAACACTGTCCGTGGGCCTCTGCCAACCACTAGCCCTTCAACTAACCCTACCCCGAGCACTACCCCTCGCCCTAGGCCTACGCCTAGCACTACCTCTGGTCCTACCCCTACCCCTGGCCCTACAGCTCCCCCTACTCTTGGGCCAACCCCCATCCCTACCCCTAGCCAAAACTCCAACTCCTGGCCCAAAGCCTACTCCGAAGTTTACCCCGACTCCAACCCTTTGCCCTATGCCTATCCCAGCGCTATGCCTACCACTCCCACTAGCCCTAGCTCGGGCCCTAGACCAACGCCCAGTGCTCTCTCTAGTCAGAGGCCTACCACTTGCCCGAGGCCGACCAGTACACCTTGCCCTACCGTTAGCCAGAGCAGTAACCCGTGTCCTACGAAATCACCCTGGACCCACCCTTACCACACCCTAATACAGCCCTACACCTGTTCCGAGTCCTAGGACTACCCGGAGCCATTTCGTGACACCTACCCTAGCCCTCGGCCAACCCCTACCACTACCACTAGTCCTAGGCTTAACATGAGCCCTAACCCTAACACTGCCCGTGGGCCTCTGCCAAACACTAGCCCTTCAACTAACCCTACCCCAAGCACTACCCCTCGCCCTAGGCCTACGCCTAACACTACCGCTGGTCCTACCACTACCCCTGGCCCTACAGCTCCCCCTACCCATAAGCCCACCCCCAACCCTACCACTAGCCACAGCTCCCACTCCTGGCCCTAGGCCTACTCCGAGGTTTACCTCGACACCCACCCCTTGCCCTATGCCTACCCCAGCGCTACGCCTACCGCTCTCACTAGCCCTAGCTCGGGCCCTAGACCAACGCCCATGGCTCCCTCTAGTCCGAGGCCTAGAACTTGCCCGTGGCTGACCAGTACACCTTGCCCTTGTTAGGGTTAGGGTTAGGGTTAGGGTTAGGGTTAGGGTTAGGATTAGGGTTTAGGGATAGGGTTAGGGTTAGGGTTGGTGTTAGGGTTAGGGTTAGGGTTAGGGTTGGTGTTAGGTTTAGGGTTAGGGTTAGGGTTAGGGTTAGGGTTAGGGTTAGGGTTAGGATTGGGGTTGGTGTTAGGTTTAGGGTTAGGGTTAGGGTTAGGGTTAGGGTTAGGGGTTAGGGTTAGGGTTAGGGTTAGGGTTAGGGTTAGGGTTGGTGTTAGGGTTAGGGTTAGGGTTAGGGTTAGGGTTGGTGTTAGGTATAGGGTTAGGGTTAGGGTTAGGGTTAGGGTTAGGGTTAGGGTTAGGGTTAGGGTTGGTGTTAGGATTAGGGTTAGGGTTAGGGTTAGGGTTAGGGTTGGTGTTAGGCATAGGGTTGGGGTTAGGGTTAGGGTTTGGGTTAGGGTTGGTGTTAGGGTTAGGGTTAGGGTTAGGGTTAGGGTTGGTGTTAGGGTTAGGGTTAGGGTTAGGGTTAGGGTTAGGGTTGGTGTTAGGGTTAGGGTTAGGGTTAGGGTTAGGGTTGGTGTTAGGGTTAGGGTTAGGGTTAGGGTTAGGGTTAGGGTTAGGGTTAGTGTTAGGTATAGGGTTAGTTTTAGGGTTAGGGTTAGGTTTAGGGTTGGTGTTAGGGTTAGGGTTAGGGTTAGGGTTAGTGTTAGTGTTAGGGTTAGGGTTAGGGTTAGGGTTAGGTTACCCCGAGCACTACCCCTCGCCCTAGGCCTACGCCTAGCACTACCTCTGGTCCTACCCCTACCCCTGTCCCTACAGCTCCCCCTACCCATAGGCCCACCTCCATCCCTACCCCTAGCCACAGCTCCCACTCCTGGTCCTAGGCCTACTCCGAGGTTTACCCCGACACCCACCCCTTGCTCTTTGCCTACCCCAGCGCTACGCCTACCACTCCCACTAGCCCTACCTCGGGCCCTAGACCAACGCCCAGTGCTCACTCTAGTGCGAAGCCTAGCACTTGCCCGTCGCCAACCGGTACACCTTGCCCTACCGATAGCCTGAGCACTAACCCGTGTCCTATGAAATCACCCTGGACCCACCATTAGCCACACCCTAATCCAGCCCTACATCCGTTCGGAGTCCTAGGACTACCCGGAGCCCTCCCGTGACAGTTACCCCTAGCCCTCGCCCATCCCCTACCACTACCACTAGTCCTAGGCCTAAATTGAGCCCTAAACCTAACACTGCCCGTGGGCCTCTGCCAACCACTAGCCCTTCACCTAACCCTACCCCGAGCACTAACCATCGCCCTAGGCCTACGCCTAGCACTACCTCTGGTCCTACCCCTACTCCTGGCCCTACAGCTCCCCCTACTTATAGGCCCACCCCCATCCCTACCCCTAGCGACAACTCCAACCTCTGGCCCAAAGCCTACTCTGAGGTTTACCCCGACACCCACCCCTTGCCCTATGCCTACCCCAGTGCTACGCCTACCGATCCCACTAGCCCTAGCTCGGGCCCTAGACCAACGCCCAGTGCTCCCTCTATTTCGAGGCCTACCACCTGCCCGACGCCGACCAGTACACCTTGCCCTACCGTTAGCCAGAGCACTAACCCTTGTCCTACGAAATCACCCTGGACCCACCCTTACCACACCCTAATCCAGCCCAACACCCGTTTTGAGTCCTAGGACTACCCGCAGCCCTTTCGTGACACCTACCCCTAGCCCTCGGCCAACCCCTACCACTACCACTAGTCCTAGGCCTAACATGAGCCCTAAGACTAACACTGCCCGTGGGCATCAGCCAACCACAAGCCCTTCACCTAACCCTATTCAGAGCACTACCCCTCGCCCTAGGCTAACGCCTAGCACTACCTCTGGTCCTACCGCTTCCCCTGGCCCTACAGCTCCTCCTACTTATAGGCCCACCCCCATCCCTACCCCTAGCCACAGCTCCAACTCCTGGCACTAGGCCTACTCCGAGGTTTACCCCGACACACACCCCTTGCCCTATGCCTACCCCAGCGCTATGCCTACCGCTCCCACAAGCTCAGGCTCGGGTTCTAGACCAACGCCCATGGCTCCCTCTAGTCCGAGGCCTAGACTTGCCCGTCGCTGACCAGTACACCTTGCCCTTTTTAGGGTTAGGGTTAGGGTTAGGGTTGGTGTTAGGTTTAGGGTTAGGGTTAGGGTTAGGGTTAGGGTTAGGGTTGGTGTTAGGGTTAGGGTTAGGGTTAGGGTTAGGGTTAGGGTTAGGGTTAGGGTTAGGGTTAGGGTTAGGGTTAGGGTTAGGGTTAGGGTTAGGGTTAGGGTTAGGGTTAGGGTTAGGGTTGGTGTTAGGGTTAGGGTTAGGGTTAGGGTTCGTGTTAGGCATAGGGTTAGGTTTAGGTTACCCCGAGCACTACCCCTCGCCCTAGGCCTACGCCTAGCACTACCTCTGGTCCTACCTCTACCCCTGGCCTTACAGCTCCCCCTACCCATAGGCCCACCCCCACCCCTACCCTTAGCCACAGCTCCCACTCCTGGCCCTAGGACTACTCCGAGGTTTACCTCGACACCCACCCCTTGCCCTATGCCTACCCCAGCGCTACGCCTAACGCTCCCAATAGCCCTAGCTCGGGCCCTAGACCAACGCCCATGGCTCCCTCTAGTCCGAGGACTAGAACTTGCCCGTCGCTGACTAGTACACATTGCCCTTGTTAGGGTTAGGGTAAGGGTTAGGGTTAGGGTATAGGGTTAGGGTTAGGGTTAGGGTATAGGGTTAGGGTTAGGGTTAGGGTTGGTGTTAGGTTTAGGATTAGGATTAGGGTTAGGGTTGGTGTTAGGGTTAGTGTTAGGATTAGGGTTAGGGTTGGTGTTAGGGTTAGGGTTAGGGTTAGGGTTAGGGTTCGTGTTAGGCATAGGGTTAGGGTTAGGTTACCCCGAGCACTACCCCTCGCCCTAGGCGTACGCCTGGCACTACCTCTGGTCCTACCCCTACCCCTGGCCGTACAGCTTCCCCTACCCATAGGCCCACCCCCATCCCTACCCCTAGACACAGCTCCAACTCCTGGTCCTAGGCCTACTCCGAGGTTTACCCCGACACCCACCCCTTGCCCTTTGCCTACCATAGCGCTACGTCTACCGCTCCCAGTAGCCCTACCTCGGGCCCTAGACCAACGCCCAGTGCTCACTCTAGTCCGAGCCTAGCTCTTGCCCGTCACCGACCAATACACCCTGCCCTACCGAAAGCCAGATCACTAACACTTGTCCTACGAAATCACCCTGGACCCACCATTAGCCACACCCTAATCATGCCCCACATCCGTTCAAAGTCCTAGGACTACCCGGAGCCCTCCCGTGACACCTAAACTAGCCCTCGGCTATCCCCTACCACTACCACTAGTCCTAGGCCTAACATGAGCCCTAAACCTAACACTGTCCGTGGGCCTCTGCCAACCACTAGCCCTTCAACTAACCCTACCCCGAGCACTACCCCTCGGCCTAGGCCTACGCCTAGCACTACCTCTGGTCCTACCCCTACCCCTGGCCCTACAGCTCCCCCTACTCTTGGGCCAACCCCCATCCCTACCCCTAGCCAAAACTCCAACTCCTGGCCCAAAGCCTACTCCGAAGTTTACCCCGACTCCAACCCTTTGCCCTATGCCTATCCCAGCGCTATGCCTACCGCTCCCACTAGCCCTAGCTCGGGCCCTAGACCAACGCCCAGTGCTCTCTCTAGTCAGAGGCCTACCACTTGCCCGAGGCCGACCAGTACACCTTGCCCTACCGTTAGCCAGAGCAGTAACCCGTGTCCTACGAAATCACCCTGGACCCACCCTTACCACACCCTAATACAGCCCTACACCTGTTCCGAGTCCTAGGACTACCCGGAGCCATTTCGTGACACCTACCCTAGCCCTCGGCCAACCCCTACCACTACCACTAGTCCTAGGCTTAACATGAGCCCTAACCCTAACACTGCCCGTGGGCCTCTGCCAAACACTAGCCCTTCAACTAACCCTACCCCAAGCACTACCCCTCGCCCTAGGCCTACGCCTAACACTACCGCTGGTCCTACCACTACCCCTGGCCCTACAGCTCCCCCTACCCATAAGCCCACCCCCAACCCTACCACTAGCCACAGCTCCCACTCCTGGCCCTAGGCCTACTCCGAGGTTTACCTCGACACCCACCCCTTGCCCTATGCCTACCCCAGCGCTACGCCTACCGCTCTCACTAGCCCTAGCTCGGGCCCTAGACCAACGCCCATGGCTCCCTCTAGTCCGAGGCCTAGAACTTGCCCGTGGCTGACCAGTACACCTTGCCCTTGTTAGGGTTAGGGTTAGGGTTAGGGTTAGGGTTAGGGTTAGGATTAGGGTTTAGGGATAGGGTTAGGGTTAGGGTTGGTGTTAGGGTTAGGGTTAGGGTTAGGGTTGGTGTTAGGTTTAGGGTTAGGGTTAGGGTTAGGGTTAGGGTTAGGGTTAGGGTTAGGATTGGGGTTGGTGTTAGGTTTAGGGTTAGGGTTAGGGTTAGGGTTAGGGTTAGGGGTTAGGGTTAGGGTTAGGGTTAGGGTTAGGGTTGGTGTTAGGGTTAGGGTTAGGGTTAGGGTTAGGGTTGGTGTTAGGTATAGGGTTAGGGTTAGGGTTAGGGTTAGGGTTAGGGTTAGGGTTAGGGTTAGGGTTGGTGTTAGGATTAGGGTTAGGGTTAGGGTTAGGGTTAGGGTTGGTGTTAGGCATAGGGTTGGGGTTAGGGTTAGGGTTTGGGTTAGGGTTGGTGTTAGGGTTAGGGTTAGGGTTAGGGTTAGGGTTGGTGTTAGGGTTAGGGTTAGGGTTAGGGTTAGGGTTAGGGTTGGTGTTAGGGTTAGGGTTAGGGTTAGGGTTAGGGTTGGTGTTAGGGTTAGGGTTAGGGTTAGGGTTAGGGTTAGGGTTAGGGTTAGGGTTGGTGTTAGGTATAGGGTTAGTTTTAGGGTTAGGGTTAGGTTTAGGGTTGGTGTTAGGGTTAGGGTTAGGGTTAGGGTTAGTGTTAGTGTTAGGGTTAGGGTTAGGGTTAGGGTTAGGTTACCCCGAGCACTACCCCTCGCCCTAGGCCTACGCCTAGCACTACCTCTGGTCCTACCCCTACCCCTGTCCCTACAGCTCCCCCTACCCATAGGCCCACCCCCATCCCTACCCCTAGCCACAGCTCCCACTCCTGGTCCTAGGCCTACTCCGAGGTTTACCCCGACACCCACCCCTTGCTCTTTGCCTACCCCAGCGCTACGCCTACCACTCCCACTAGCCCTACCTCGGGCCCTAGACCAACGCCCAGTGCTCACTCTAGTGCGAAGCCTAGCACTTGCCCGTCGCCAACCGGTACACCTTGCCCTACCGATAGCCTGAGCACTAACCCGTGTCCTATGAAATCACCCTGGACCCACCATTAGCCACACCCTAATCCAGCCCTACATCCGTTCGGAGTCCTAGGACTACCCGGAGCCCTCCCGTGACAGTTACCCCTAGCCCTCGCCCATCCCCTACCACTACCACTAGTCCTAGGCCTAAATTGAGCCCTAAACCTAACACTGCCCGTGGGCCTCTGCCAACCACTAGCCCTTCACCTAACCCTACCCCGAGCACTAACCATCGCCCTAGGCCTACGCCTAGCACTACCTCTGGTCCTACCCCTACTCCTGGCCCTACAGCTCCCCCTACTTATAGGCCCACCCCCATCCCTACACCTAGCGACAACTCCAACCTCTGGCCCAAAGCCTACTCTGAGGTTTACCCCAACACCCACCCCTTGCCCTATGCCTACCCCAGTGCTACGCCTACCGATCCCACTAGCCCTAGCTCGGGCCCTAGACCAACGCCCAGTGCTCCCTCTATTTCGAGGCCTACCACCTGCCCGACGCCGACCAGTACACCTTGCCCTACCGTTAGCCAGAGCACTAACCCTTGTCCTACGAAATCACCCTGGACCCACCCTTACCACACCCTAATCCAGCCCAACACCCGTTTTGAGTCCTAGGACTACCCGCAGCCCTTTCGTGACACCTACCCCTAGCCCTCGGCCAACCCCTACCACTACCACTAGTCCTAGGCCTAACATGAGCCCTAAGACTAACACTGCCCGTGGGCATCAGCCAACCACAAGCCCTTCACCTAACCCTATTCAGAGCACTACCCCTCGCCCTAGGCTAACGCCTAGCACTACCTCTGGTCCTACCGCTTCCCCTGGCCCTACAGCTCCCCCTACTTATAGGCCCACCCCCATCCCTACCCCTAGCCACAGCTCCAACTCCTGGCACTAGGCCTACTCCGAGGTTTACCCCGACACACACCCCTTGCCCTATGCCTACCCCAGCGCTATGCCTACCGCTCCCACAAGCTCAGGCTCGGGTTCTAGACCAACGCCCATGGCTCCCTCTAGTCCGAGGCCTAGACTTGCCCGTCGCTGACCAGTACACCTTGCCCTTGTTAGGGTTAGGGTTAGGGTTAGGGTTGGTGTTAGGTTTAGGGTTAGGGTTAGGGTTAGGGTTAGGGTTAGGGTTGGTGTTAGGGTTAGGGTTAGGGTTAGGGTTAGGGTTAGGGTTGGTGTTAGGTTTAGGGTTTGGGTTAGAGTTAGGGTTGGTGTTAGGTTTAGGGTTAGGGTTAGGGTTAGGGTTAGGGTTAGGGTTGGTGTTAGGGTTAGGGTTTGGGTTAGAGTTAGGGTTGGTGTTAGGTTTAGGGTTAGGGTTAGGGTTAGGATTAGGGTTAGGGGGGTGTTAGGGTTAGGGTTACGGTTAGGGTTAGGGTTAGGTCACCCCGAGCACTACCCCTCGCCCTAGGCGTACGCCTGGCACTACTTCTGGTCCTACACCTACCCCTGGCCCTACAGCTCTTCCTACCCATAGGCCCACCTCCATCCCTACCCCTAGACACAGCTCCCACTCCTGGTCCTAGCCTACTCCGAGGTTTACCCCGACACCCACCCCTTGCCCTTTGCCTACCATAGCACTACGTCTACCGCTCCCACTAGCCCTACCTCGGGCCCTAGACCAACGCCCAGTGCTCACTCTAGTGCGAAGCCTAGCACTTGCCCTTCACCGACCAATATACCCTGCCCTACCGAAAGCCAGATCACTAACCCTTGTCCTACGAAATCACCCTGGACCCACCATTAGCCACACCCTAATCATGTCCCACATCCGTTCGGAGTCCTAGGACTACCCGGAGCCCTCCCGTGACACCTAACCTAGCCCTGGGCTATCCCCTACCACTACCACTAGTCCTAGGCCTAACATGAGCCTTAAACCTAACACTGTCCGTGGGCCCCTGCCAACCACTAGCCCTTCACCTAACCCTACCCCGAGCACTACCCCTCGCCCTAGGCTTACGCCTAGCACTACCTTGGTCCTACCACTACCCCTGGCCCTACTGCTCCCCCTACTTATAGGCCCACCCCCATCCCTACCCCTAGCCACAACTCCAACCTCTGGCCCAAAGCCTACTCCGAGGTTTACCCCGACACCCACCCCTTGCCCTATGCCTACCCCAGCGCTACGCCTATCGTTCCCACTAGCCCTAGCTCGGGCCCTAGACCAAAGCCCAGTGCTCATCTAGTCCGAGGCCTAGCACTTGCCCGTCGCCGACCAGTACACCTTGCCCTACCGTTAGCCAGAGCAGTAACCCGTGTCCTACGAAATCACCCTGGACCCACCCTTACCACACCCTAATCCAGCCCTACACCTTTTCTGAGTCCTAGGACTACCCGGAGCCCTCCCGTGACACCTACCCCTAGCCCTCGGCCAACCCCTACCACTACCACTAGTCCTAGGCCTAACATGAGCCCTAAGACTAACACTGCCCGTGGGCATCAGCCAACCACAAGCCCTTCACCTAACCCTACCCAGAGCACTACCCGTCGCCCTAGGCTAACGCTTAGCACTACCTCTGGTTCTATCACTACCCCTGGCCCTACAGCTCCCCCTAACAATAGGCCCACCCCCAACCCTAGCCACAGCTCCCACTCCTGGCCCTAGGCCTACTCCGAGGTTTACCTCGACACCCACCCCTTGCCCTATGCCTACCCCAGCGCTACGCCTACCGCTCTCACTAGCCCTAGCTCGGGCCCTAGACCAACGCCCATGGCTCGCTCTAGTCCGAGGCCTAGAACTTGCCCGTCGCTGACCAGTACACCTTGCCCTTGTTAGGGTTAGGGTTAGGGTTAGGGTTAGGGTTAGGGTTAGGATTAGGGTTTAGGGTTAGTGTTAGGGTTAGGGTTGGTGTTAGGGTTAGGGTTAGGGTTAGGGTTAGGGTTGGTGTTAGGTTTAGGGTTAGGGTTAGGGTTATGGTTAGGGTTAGGGTTGGTGTTAGGGTTAGGGTTAGGGTTAGGGTTAGGCTTAGGATTAGGGTTAGGGTGGTGTTAGGGTTAGGGTTAGGGTTAGGGTTAGGGTTAGGGTTGGTGTTAGGGTTAGGGTTAGCGTTAGGGTTAGGGTTGGTGTTAGGTATAGGGTTAGGGTTAGGATTAGGGTTAGGGTTAGGGTTGGTGTTAGTGTTAGGGTTAGGGTTAGGGTTAGGGTTAGTGTTAGGGTTAGGGTTAGGGTTAGGATTAGGGTTAGGGTTGGTGTTAGGGTTAGGGTCAGGGTTAGGGTTAGGGTTGGTGTTAGGCATAGGGTTGGGGTTAGGGTTAGGGTTTGGGTTAGGGTTAGTGTTAGGGTTAGGGATAGGGTTAGGGTTAGGGTTGGTGTTAGGGTTAGGGTTAGGGTTAGGATTAGGGTTAGGGTTGGTGTTAGGGTTAGGGTTAGGGTTAGGGTTAGGGTTAGGGTTGGTGTTAGAGTTAGGGTTAGGGTTAGGGTTAGGGTTAGGGTTAGGGTTAGGTTTGGTGTTAGGGTTAGGGTTAGGGTTAGTGTTAGAGTTGGTGTTAGGTATAGGGTTAGAATTAGGGTTAGGGTTAGGTTTAGGGTTGGTGTTAGGGTTAGGGTTAGGTTTAGGGTTAGTGTTAGTGTTAGGGTTAGGGTTAGGGTAAGGGTTAGGTTACACCGAGCACTACCCCTCGCCCTAGGCCTACGCCTAGCACTACCTCTGGTCCTAACCCTACCTCTATCCCTACAGCTCCCCCTACCCATAGGCCCACTCCCATCCCTACCCCTAGCCACAGCTCCCACTCCTGGTCCTAGGCCTACTCCGAGGTTTACCCCGACACCCACCTCTTGCCCTTTGCCTACCGCAGGGCTACGCCTACCGCTCCCACTAGCCCTACCTCGGGCCTTAGACCAACGCCCAGTGCTCACTCTAGTCCGAAGCCTAGCACGGTCCCGTCGCCAACCGGTACACCTTGCCCTACCGATAGCCAGAGCACTAACCCGTGTCCTACGAAATCACCCTGGACCCACCATTAGCCACACCCTAATCCAGCCCTACATCCGTTCGGAGTCCTAGGACTACCCGGAGCCCTCCCGTGACAGTTACCCCTAGCCCTCGCCCGTCCCCTACCACTACCACTAGTCCTACGCCTAACATGAGCCCTAAACCTAACACTGCCCTTGGGCCTCTGCCAACCACTAGCCCTTCACCTAACCCTACCCCGAGCACTACCCCTCGCCCTAGGCCTACGCCTAGCACTACCTCTGGTCCTACCCCTACCCCTGGCCCTACTGCTCCCCCTACTTATAGGCCCACCCCCATCCCTACCCCTAGCCACAAATCTAACCTCTGGCCCAAAGCCTACTCCGAGGTTTACCCCGACACCCACCCCTTGCCCTATGCCTACCCCAGTGCTACGCCTACCGCTCCCACTAGCCTTAGCTCGGGGCCTAGACCAACGCCCAGTGCTCCCTCTAGTCCGAGGCCTACAACCTGCCCGACGCCGACCAGTACACCTTGCCCTACCGTTAGCCAGAGCACTAACCCGTGTCCTACGAAATCACCCTGGACCCACCCTTACCACACCCTAATACAGCCCTACACCCGTTTTGAGTCCTAGGACTACCCGGAGCCCTCCCATGACACCTACCCCTAGCCCTCGGCCAACCCCTACCACTACCACTAGTCCTAGGCCTAACATGAGCCCTAAGACTAACACTGCCCGTGGGCATCAGCCAACCACAAGCCCTTCACCTAACCCTACCCTGAGCACTACCCGTCGCCCTAGGCTAACGCCTAGCACTACCTCTGGTCCTACCGCTTCCCCTGGCCCTACAGCTCCCCCTACTTATATGCCCACCCCCATCCCTACCCCTAGCCACAGCTCCAACTCCTGGCACTAGGCCTACTCCGAGATTTACCCCGACACACACCCCTTGCCCTATGCCTACCCCAGCGCTATGCCTACCGCTCCCACTAGCCCAGGCTCGAGCCCTAGACCAACGCCCATGGCTCCCTTTAGTCCGAGGCCTAGACTTGCCCATCGCTGACCAGTACACCTTGCCCTTGTTAGGGTTAGGGTTAGGGTTAGGGTTAGGGTTGGTGTTAGGTTTAGGGTTAGGGTTAGGGTTAGGGTTAGGGTTAGGGTTAGGGTTGGTGTAGGGTTAGGGTTAGGGTTAGGGTTATGGTTAGGGTTGGTGTTAGGTTTAGGGTTAGGGTTAGGGTTAGGGTTAGGGTTAGGTTTAGGGTTTAGGGTTAGGTTAGGGTTAGGGTTGGTGTTAGGGTTAGGGTTTGGGTTAGGGTTAGGGTTGGTGTTAGGTTTAGGGTTAGGGTTAGGGTTAGGGTTAGGGTTAGGGTTAGGTTTAGGTTTTAGGGTTAGGGTTAGGGTTAGGGTTAGGGTTAGGGTTGGTGTTAGGTATAGGGTTAGGGTTAGGGTTAGGTTTAGGGTTAGAGTTAGGGTTGGTGTTAGGGTTAGGGTTAGGGTTAGGGTTAGGGTTGGTGTTAGGGTTAGAGTTAGGGTTAGGTTTAGGGTTGGTGTTAGGTATAGGGTTAGGTTTAGGGTTAGGGTTAGGTTTAGTGTTGGTGTTAGGTTTAGGGTTAGGGTTAGGGTTAGGGTTAGTGTTAGGGTTAGGGTTAGGGTTAGGGTTAGGAGTAGGGTTATGGTTGGTGTTAAGGTTAGGGTTAGGGTTAGGGTTAGGGTTAGGGTTAGGGTTGGTGTTAGGCATAGGGTTAGGGTTAGGGTTAGGGTTAGTGTTAGGGTTGGTGTTAGGGTTAGGGTTAGGGTTAGGGTTAGGGTTGGTGTTAGGGTTAGGGTTAGGGTTAGGATTAGGGTTAGGGTTGGTGTTAGGGTTAGGGTTAGGGTTAGAATTAGGGTTGGTGTTAGGGTTAGGGTTAGGGTTAGGGTTAGGGTTAGGGTTGGTGTTAGGGTTAGGGTTAGGGTTAGCATTAGGGTTGGTGTTAGGTATAGGGTTAGGGTTAGGGTTAGGGTTAGGATTAGGGTTGGTGTTAGGGTTAGGGTTAGGGTTAGGGTTAGGGTTTGTGTTAGGTTTAGAGGTAGGGTTAGGGTTAGGGTTAGGGTTGGTGTTAGGGTTAGGGTTAGAGTTAGGGTTAGGGTTAGGTTTAGGGTTTAGGGTTAGGGTTAGGGTTAGGTTTGGTGTTAGAGTTAGGGCTTGGGTTAGGGTTAGGGTTGGTGTTAGGTTTAGGGTTAAGGTTACGGTTAGGGTTAGGGTTGGTGTTAGGGTTAGGGTTAGTGTTAGGATTAGGGTTAGGTTTACGGTTAGGTTACACTGAGCACTACCCCTCGCCCTAGGCCAACGCATAGCACTACCTCTGGTCCTACCCCTACCCCTGGCCCTACAGCTCCCCCTACCCATAGGCCCATCGCCATCCCTATCCCTAGCCACAGCTCCCACTGCTGGTCCTAGGCCTACTCCGTGGTTTACCCCGACACCCAACCCTTGCCCTTTGCCTACCCCAGCGCTATGTTTACCGCACCCACTAGCCCTACCTCAGGCCCTAGACCAACGCCCAGTGCTCACTCTAGTCCGAAGCCTAGCACTTGCCCGTCGCCGACCAGTACATTTTGCCTACCGATAGCCAGAGCACTAACCCGTGTCCTACGAAATCACCCTGGACGCACCATTAGCCACACCCTAATCATGACCCACATCCGTTCGGAGTCCTAGGACTACCCGGAGCCCTCCCGTGACACCTACCACTAGCCGTCGGCCATCCTTTACTACTACAACTAGTCCTAGGCCTAACATGAGCCCTAACCGTAACACTGCCCGTGGGCCTCTGCCAACCACTAGCCCTTCACGTAACCCTACCCCGAGCACTACCCCACGCCCTAGGCCTACGCCTAGCAGTACCTCTGGTCCTACCCCGACCCCGGGCCCTACAGCTCCCCCTACCCATAGGCCCATCCCCATCCCTACCCCTAGGCACAACTCCAACTTTTGGCCCAAAGCCTACTCCGAGGTTTACCCCGACACCCACCCTTTGCCCTATGCCTACCCCAGTGCTACGCCTAACGCTCCCACTAGCCCTAGCTCGGGCCCTAGACCAACGCCCAGTGCTCCCTCTAGTCCGAGGCCTACCACTTGCCCGACGCCGACCAGTACACCTTGCCCTACCTTTAGCCATAGCACTAACCCGTGTCCTACGAAATCACCCTGGACCCACCCTTACCAGACCCTAATATAGCCCTACACCTGTTCCGAGTCCTAGGACTACTCGGAGCCATTTCGTGACACCTACCCCTAGTCCTCGGCCAACCCCTACCACTACCACTAGTCCTAGGCTTAACATGAGCCCTAACCATAACACTGCCCATGGGCCTCTGCCAAACACTAGCCCTTCAACTAACCCTACCCCGAGCACTACCCCTCGCCCTAGGCCTACGCCTAGCACTACCTCTGGTCCTACCACTACCCCTGGCCCTACAGCTCCCCCTACCCATAGGCCCACCCCCAACCCTACCACTAGCCACAGCTCCCACTCCTGGCCTTAGGCCTATTCCGAGGTTTACCTCGACACCCACCCCTTGCCCTATGCCTACCCCAGCGCTACGCCTACCGCTCTCACTAGCCCTAGCTCGGGCCCTAGACCAACGCCCATGGCTCCTTCTAGTCCGAGGCCTAGAACTTGCCCGTCGCTGACCAGTACACCTTGCCCTTGTTAGGGTTAGGGTTAGGGTTAGGGTTAGGGTTAGGATTACGTTTTAGGGTTAGGGTTAGGGTTAGGGTTGGTGTTAGGGTTAGGGTTAGGGTTAGGGTTAGGGTTGGTGTTAGGTTTAAGGTTAGGGTTAGTGTTAGGGTTACGGTTAGGGTTGGTGTTAGGGTTAGGGTTAGGGTTAGTGTTAGGATTAGGGTTAGGGTTGGTGTTAGGGTTAGGGTTAGGGTTAGGGTTAGGGTTGGTGTTAGGGTTACGGTTAGGGTTAGGGTTAGGGTTGGTGTTAGGTATAGGGTTAGGGTTAGGGTTAGGGTTAGGGTTAGGGTTGGTGTTAGGGTTAGGGTTAGGGTTAGGGTTAGTGTTAGGGTTAGGGTTAGGGTTAGGGTTAGGATTAGGGTTAGGGTTGGTGTTAAGGTTAGGGTTAGGGTTAGGGTTAGGGTTCGTGTTAGGCATAGGGTTAAAGTTAGGTTACCCCGAGCACTACCCCTCGCCCTAGGCCTACGCCTAGCACTATCTCTGGTCCTACCACTACCCCTGGCCTTACAGCTCCCCCTACCCATAGGCCCACCACCACCCCTACCCCTAGCCACAGCTCCCACTCCTGGCCCTAAAACTACTCCGAGGTTTACCTCGACACCCACCCCTTGCCCTATGCCTACCCCAGCGCTACGCCTAACGCTCCCACTAGCCCTAGCTCGGGCCCTAGACCAACGCCCATGGCTCCCTCTAGTCCGAGGCCTAGAACTTGCCCGTCGCTGACTAGTACACATTGCCCTTGTTAGGGTTAGGGTAAGAGTTAGGGTTAGGGTATAGGGTTAGGGTTAGGGTTAGGGTTGGTGTTAGGGTTAGGGTTGGTGTTAGTGTTAGTGTTAGGATTAGGGTTAGGCTTGGTGTTAGGGTTAGGGTTAGGGTTAGGGTTAGGGTTAGGGTTAGGTCACCCAGAGCACTACCCCTCGCCCTAGGCGTACGCCTGGCACTACCTCTGGTCCTACCCCTACCCCTGGCCCTACAGCTTCCCCTACCCATAGGCCCACCCCCATCCCTACCCCTAGACACAGTTCCCACTCCTGGTCCTAGGCCTACTCCGAGGTTTACCCCGACACCCACCCCTTGCTTTTTGCCTACCATAGCGCTACGTCTACCGCTCCCACTAGCCCTACCTCGGGCCCTAGACCAACGCCCAGTGCTCACTCTAGTCCGAGCCTAGCACTTGCCCGTCACCGACCAATACACCCTGCCCTACCGAAAGCCAGATCACTAACCCTTGTCCTACGAAATCACCGTGGACCCACCATTAGCCACACCCTAATCATGTCCCACATCCGTTCGGAGTCCTAGGACTACCCGGAGCCCTCCAGTGACACCTAAACTAGCCCTCGGCTATCCCCTACCACTACCACTAGTCCTAGGCCTAACATGAGCCCTAAACCTAACACTGTCCGTGGGCCTCTGCCAACCACTAGCCCTTCACCTAACCCTACCCCGAGCACTACCCCACGCCCTAGGCTTACTCCTAGCACTACCTCTTGTCCTACCCCTAACCCTGGCCCTACAGCTCCCCCTACTAATAGGCCCACCCCCATCCGTACTCCTAGCCACAACTCCAACCTCTGGCCCAAAGCCTACACCGAGGTTTACCCGACACCCACCCCTTGCCCTATGCCTACCCCAGCGCTACGCCTATCGCTCCCACTAGCCCTAGCTCGGTCCCTAGACCAAAGCCCAGTGCTCATCTAGTCCGTGGCCTAGCACTTGCCCTACGCCGACCAGTACACCTTGCCCTACCGTTAGCCAGAGCACTAACCCGTGTCCTACGAAATCACCCTGGACCCACCCTTACCGCACCCTAATCCAGCCCTACAATTTTCTGAGTCCTAGGACTACCCGGAGCCCTCCCGTGACACCTACCCCTAGCCCTCGGCCAACCCCTACCACTACCACTAGTCCTAGGCTTAACATGAGCCCTAACCCTAACACTGCTTGTGGGCCTCTGCCAACCACTAGCCCTTCAACTAACCCTACCCCGAGCACTACCCCTCGCCCTAGGCCTACGCCTAGCACTACATCTGGTCCTACCCCTACCCCTGGCCCTACAGCTCCCCCTACTCCTGGGCCAACCCCCATCCCTACCCCTAGCCAAAACTCCAACTCCTGGCCCAAAGCCTACTCCGAAGTTTACCCCGACACCAACCCTTTACCCTATGACTATCCCAGCGCTATTCCTACCGCTCCCACTAGCCCTAGCTCGGGCCCTAGACCAACGCCCAGTGCTCTCTCTAGTCAGAGGCCTACCACTTGCCCGAGGCCGACCAGTACACCTTGCCCTACCGTTAGCCAGAGCAGTAACCCGTGTCCTACGAAATCACCCTGGACCCACCCTTACCACACCCTAATACAGCCCTACACCTGTTCTGAGTCCGTGGACTACCCGGAGCCATTTCGTGACACCTACCCTAGCCCTCAGCCAACCCCTACCACTAACACTAGTCCTAGGCTTAATATGAGCCCTAACCCTAACACTGCCCGTGGGCCTCTGCCAAACACTAGCCCTTCAACTAACCCTACCCCAAGCACTACCCCTCGCCCTAGGCCTACGACTAGCACTACCTCTGGTCCTACCACTACCCCTGGCCCTACAGCTCCCCCTACCCATAAGCCCACCCCCAACCCTACCAGTAGCCACAGCTCCCACTCCTGGCCCTAGGCCTACACCGAGGTTTACCTCGACACCCACCCCTTGCCCTATGCCTACCCCAGCGCTACGCCTACCGCTCTCACTAGCCCTAGCTCGGGCCCTAGACCAACGCCCATGGCTCCCTCTAGTCCGAGGCCTAGAACTTGCCCGTCGCTGACCAGTACACCTTGCCCTTGTTAGGGTTAGGGTTAGGGTTAGGGTTAGGGTTAGTGTTAGGATTAGGGTTTAGGGTTAGGGTTAGGGTTAGGGTTGGTGTTAGGGTTAGGGTTAGGGTTAGGGTTGGTGTTAGGGTTAGGGTTCGTGTTAGGGTTAGGGTTAGGGTTAGGGTTAGGGTTGGTGTTAGGTATAGGGTTAGGGTTAGGGTTAGGGTTAGGGTTAAGGTTGGTGTTAGGGTTAGGGTTAGGGTTAGGGTTAGGGTTAGGATTAGGTTTAGGGTTGGTGTTAGGGTTAGGGTTAGGGTTAGGGTTAGGGTTAGGGTTAGGGTTGGTGTTAGGGTTAGGGTTAGGGTTAGGGTTAGGGTTGGTGTTAGGTATAGGGTTAGGGTTAGGGTTAGGGTTAGGGTTGGTGTTAGGGTTAGGGTTAGGGTTAGGGTTAGTGTTAGGGTTAGGGTTAGGGTTAGGATTAGGGTTAGGGTTGGTGTTAGGATTAGGGTTATGGTTAGGGTTAGGGTTAGGGTTGGTGTTAGGCATAGGGTTGGGGTTAGGGTTAGGGTTTGGGTTAGGGTTGGTGTTAGGGTTAGGGTTAGGGTTAGGGTTAGGGTTGGTGTTAGGTTTAGGGTTAGGGTTAGGATTAGGGTTAGGGTTGGTGTTAGGGTTAGGGTTAGGGTTAGGGTTAGGGTTGGTGTTAGGGTTAGGGTTAGGGTTAGGGTTAGGGTTAGGGTTAGGGTTGGTGTTAGGCATAGGGTTGGGGTTAGGGTTAGGGTTTGGGTTAGGGTTGGTGTTAGGGTTAGGGTTAGGGTTAGGGTTAGGGTTGGTGTTAGGTTTAGGGTTAGGGTTAGGATTAGGGTTAGGGTTAGGGTTAGGGTTAGGGTTAAAGTTAGGGTTAGGGTTAGGGTTAGGGTTGGTGTTAGGGTTAGGGTTAGGGTTAGGTTTAGGGTTGGTGTTAGGTATAGGGTTAGGTTTAGGGTTAGGGTTAGGTTTAGGGTTGGTGTTAGGGTTAGGGTTAGGGTTAGGGTTAGTGTTAGTGTTAGGGTTAGGGTTAGGGTTAGGTTACCCCGAGCACTACCCCTCGCCCTAGGCCTACGCCTAGCACTACCTCTGGTCCTACCCCTACTCCTGTCCCTACAGCTCCCCCTACCCGTAGGCCCACCCCCATCCCTACCCCTAGCCACAGCTCCCACTCCTGGTCCTAGGCCTACTCCGAGGTTTACCCCGACACCCACCCCTTGCCCTTTGCCTACCCCAGCGCTACGCCTACCACTCCCACTAGCCCTACCTCGGGCCCTAGACCAACGCCCAGTGCTCACTCTAGTGCGAAGCCTAGCACTTGCCCGTCGCCAACCGGTACACCTTGCCCTACCGATAGCCAGAGCACTAACCCGTGTCCTACGAAATCACCCTGGACCCACCATTAGCCACACCCTAATCCAGCCCTACATCCGTTCGGAGTCCTAGGACTACCCGGAGTTCTCCCGTGACAGTTACCCCTAGCCCTCGACCATCCCCTACCACTACCACTAGTCCTAGGCCTAACATGAGACCTAAATCTAACACTGCCCGTGGGCCTCTGCCAACCACTAGCCCTTCACCTAACCCTACCCCGAGCACTACCCATCGCCCTAGGCCTACGCCTAGAACTACCTCTGGTCCTACCCCTACCCCTGGCCCTACAGCTCCCCCTACTTATAGGCCCACCCACATCCCTACCCCTAGCCACAACTCCAACCTCTGGCCCAAAGCCTACTCCGAGTTGTACCCCGACACCCACCCCTTGCCCTATGCCTACCATAGTGCTACGCCTACCGATCCCACTAGCCCTAGCTCGGGCCCTAGACCAACGCCCAGTGCTCCCTCTAGTTTGAGGCCTACCACCTGCCCGACGCCGACCAGTACACCTTGCCCTACCGTTAGCCAGAGCACTAACCCGTGTCCTACGAAATCACCCTGGACCCACCCTTACCACACCCTAATCCAGCCCTACACCCGTTTTGAGTCCTAGGACTACCCGCAGCTGTTTCGTGACACCTACCCCTAGCCCTCGGCCAACCCCTACCACTACCACTAGTCCTAGGCGTAACATGAGCCCTAAGACTAACACTGCCCGTGGGCATCAGCCAACCACAAGCCCTTCACCAAACCTATTCAGAGCACTACCCCTCGCCCTAGGCTAACGCCTAGCACTACCTCTGGTCCTACCGCTTCCCCTGGCCCTACAGCTCCCCCTACTTATAGGCCCACCCCCATCCCTACCCCTAGCCACAGCTCCAACTCCTGGCACTAGGCCTACTCCGAAGTTTACCCCGACACACACCCCTTGCCCTATGCCTACCCCAGCGCTACGCCTACCGCTCCCACAAGCCCAGGCTCGGGTTCTAGACCAACGCCCATGGCTCCCTCTAGTCCGAGGCCTAGACTTGCCCGTCGCTGACCAGTACACCTTGCCCTTGTTAGGGTTAGGGTTAGAGTTAGGGTTGGTGTTAGGTCTAGGGTTAGGGTTAGGGTTAGGGTTAGGGTTAGGGTTGGTGTTAGGGTTAGGGTTAGGGTTAGGGTTAGGGTTAGGGTTAGGGTTGGTGTTAGGTTTAGGGTGAGGGTTAGGGTTAGGGTTAGGGTTAGGTTTAGGGTTTGGGTTAGAGTTAGTGTTGGTGTTAGGTTTAGGGTTAGGGTTAGGGTTAGGGTTAGGGTTAGGGTTGGTGTTAGGGTTATGGTTTGGGTTAGAGTTAGGGTTGCTGTTAGGTTTAGGTTTAGGGTTAGGGTTAGGGATACGGTTAGGGTTGGTGTTAGGGTTAGGGTTAGTGTTAGGATTAGGGTTAGGTTTACGGTTAGGTTACCCCGAGCACTACCCCTCGCCCTAGGCTTACGCCTAGCACTACCTCTGGTCCTACCCCTACCCCTGGCCCTACAGCTCCCCCTACTCCTGGGCCAACCCCCATCCCTACCCCTAGCCAAAACTCCAACTCCTGGCCCAAAGTCTACTCCGAAGTTTACCCCGACACCAACCTTTTGCCCTATGCCTATCCCAGCGCTATGCCTACCGCTCCCACTAGCCCTAGCTCGGGCCCTAAATCAACGCCCAGTGCTCTCTCTAGTCAGAGGCCTACCACTTGCCCGAGGCCGACCAGTACACCTTGCCCTACCGTTAGCCAGAGCAGTAACCCGTGTCCTACGAAATCACCCTGGACCCACCCTTACCACACCCTAATCCAGCCCTACACCCGTTTTGAGTCCTAGGACTACCCGCAGCTGTTTCGTGACACCTACCCCTAGTCCTCGGCCAACCCTTACCACTACCACTAGTCCTAGGCATAACATGAGCCCTAACACTAACACTGCCCGTGGGCCTCTGCCAACCACTAGCCCTTCAACTAACCCTACCCCGAGCACTACCCCTCGCCCTAGGCCTACGCCTAGCACTACCTCTGTTCCTACCACTACCCTGGCCCTACAGCGTCCCCTACCCATAGGCCCACCCCCAACCCTACCACTAGCCAAAGCTCCCACTCCTGGCTCTAGGCCTACTCGAGGTTTACCTCGACACCCACCCCTTGCCCTAAGCCTACCCCAGCGCTACGCCTACCGCTCTCACTAGCCCTAGCCCGGGCCCTAGACCAACGCCCATGCCTCCTTCTAGTTCGAGGCCTAGAACTTGCCCGTCGCTGACCAGTAAACCTTGCCCTTGTTAGGGTTAGTGTTAAGGTTAGGGTTAGGGTTAGGGTTAGGATTAGGGTTTAGGGTTAGGGTTAGGGTTAGGGTTGGTGTTAGGGTTAGGGTTAGGGTTAGGGTTAGGGTTGGTGTTAGGGTTAGGGTTAGGGTTAGGGTTAGAGTTACGGTTAGGGTTGGTGTTAGGGTTAGGGTTAGGGTTAGAGTTAGGATTAGGGTTAGGGTTGGTGTTAGGGTTAGGGTTAGGGTTAGGGTTGGTGTTAGGGTTAGGGTTAGGGTTAGGGTTAGGGTTGGTGTTAGGTATAGGGTTAGGGTTAGGGTTAGGGTTAGGGTTAGGGTTGGTGTTAGGGTTAGGGTTAGGGTTAGGGTTAGTGTTAGGGTTAGGGTTAGGGTTAGCATTAGGATTAGGTTTAGGGTTGGTGTTAGGGTTAGGGTTAGGGTTAGGGTTAGGGTTAGGGTTAGGGTTAGGGTTGGTTTTAGGGTTAGGGTTAGGGTTAGGGTTGTTGTTAGGGTTAGGGTTAGGGTAAGAGTTAGGGTTAGGGTTAGGGTTAGGGTTGGTGTTAGGGTTAGGGTTAGGGTTAGGGTTAGGGTTGGTGTTAGGGTTAGGGTTTGGGTTAGGGTTAGGGTTGGTGTTACGTTTAGGGTTAGGGTTAGGGTTAGGGTTAGTGTTAGGGTTGGTGTTAGGGTTAGGGTTAGGGTTAAAGTTAGGGTTCGTGTTAGGCATAGGGTTAGGGTTAGGGTTAGGGTTAGTGTTGGTGTTAGGGTTAGGGTTAGGGTTAGGGTTAGGGTTGTTGTTAGGGTTAGGGTTAGGGTTAGGATTAGGGTTAGGGTTGGTGTTAGGGTTAGGGTTAGGGTTAGGGTTGGTGTTTGGGTTAGGGTTAGGTTTAGGGTTAGGTTTAGGGTTAGGGTTAGGGTTGGTGTTAGGGTTAGGGTTAGGGTTAGGGTTAGGGTTAGGGTTGGTGTTAGGTATAGGGTTAGGGTTAGGGTTAGGGTTAGGGTTAGGGTTAGGGTTAGGGTTAGGGTTAGGTTGGTGTTAGGGTTAGGGTTAGGGTTAGGGTTAGGGTTGATGTTAGCTTTAGGGTTAGGGTTAGGATTAGGGTTAGGGTTGGTGTTAGGGTTAGGGTTAGGGTTAGGGTTAGGGTTGGTGTTAGGTTTAGGGTTAGGTTTAGGGTTAGGGTTCGTGTTAGGCATAGGGTTAGGGTTAGGGTTAGGGTTAGGGTTGGTGTTAGGGTTAGGGTTAGGGTTAGGGTTGATGTTAGCTTTAGGGTTAGGGTTAGGATTAGGTTTAGGGTTGGTGTTAGGGTTAGGGTTAGGGTTAGGGTTAGGGTTGGTGTTAGGGTTAGGGTTAGGGTTAGGGTTAGGGTTAGGGTTAGGGTTGGTGTTAGGGTTAGGGTTAGGGTTATGGTTGGTGTTAGGGTTAGGGTTAGGGTTAGGGTTAGGGTTGGTGTTAGGTATAGTGTTAGGGTTAGGGTTAGGGTTAGGGTTAGGGTTGGTGTTAGGGTTAGGGGTAGGGTTAGGGTTAGGTTTAGTGTTAGGGTTAGGGTTAGGGTTAGGATTAGGATTAGGGTTAGGGTTGGTGTTAGGGTTAGGGTTAGGTTTAGGGTTAGGGTTAGGGTTAGGGTTCGTGTTAGGCATAGGGTTAGGGTTAGGGTTAGGGTTAGGGTTAGGGTTGGTGTTAGGGTTAGGGTTAGGGTTTTGGTTAGGGTTGGTGTTAGGGTTAGGGTTAGGGTTAGGATTAGGGTTAGAGTTGGTGTTAAGGTGAGGGTTAGGGTTAGGGTTAGGGTTGGTGTTAGGGTTAGGGTTAGGGTTAGGGTTAGGTTTAGGGTTAGGGTTGGTGTTAGGGTTAGGGTTAGGGTTAGGGTTGGTGTTAGGTATAGGGTTAGGGTTAGGGTTAGGGTTAGGGTTAGGGTTGGTGTTAGAGTTAGGGTTAGGGTTAGGATTAGTGTTAGGATTAGGGTTATGGTTAGGGTTAGGTTAGCCCGAGCACTACCCCTCGCCCTAGGCCTACGCCTAGCACTACCTCTGGTCCTACACCTACCCCAGTCCCTACAGCTCCCCCTACCCATAGGCCCACCCCCATCCCTACCCCTAGCCACTGCTCCCACTCCTGGTCCTAGGCCTACTTCGAGGTTTACCCCGACACCCACCACTTGCCCTATTCCTACCCCAGCGCTACGCCTACCGCTCCCACTAGCCCTACCTCGGGCCCTAGACCAACGCCCAGTGCTCACTCTAGTCCGAAGCCTAGCACTTGCCCGTCGCCAACCGGTACACCTTGCCCTACCGATAGCCAGAGCACTAACCCGTGTCCTACGAAATCACCCTGGACCCACCATTAGCCACAGCCTAATCCAGCCTACATCCGTTCGGAGTCCTAGGCTACCCGGAGCCATTTCGTGACACCTACCCCTAGTCCTCGGCCAACCCCTACCACTACCACTAGTCCTAGGCATAACATGAGCCCTAACCCTAACACTGCCCGTGGGCCTCTGCCAACCACTAGCCCTTCAACTACACCTACCCCGAGTACTACCCCTCGCCCTAGGCCTACGCCTAGCACTACCTCTGTTCCTACCACTACCCTGGCCCTACAGCTCCCCCTACCCATAGGCCCACCCCCGACCCTACCACTAGCCACAGCTCCCACTCGTGGCTCTAGGCCTACTCGAGGTTTACCTCGACACCCACCCCTTGCCCTATGCCTACCCCAGCGCTACGCCTACCGCTCTCACTAGCCCTAGCTCGGGTCCTAGACCAACGCCCATGCCTCCTTCTAGTCCGAGGCCTAGAACTTTCCCGTCGCTGACCAAAAAACCTTGCCCTTGTTAGGGTTAGGGTTAAGGTTAGGGTTTGGGTTAGGGTTAGGATTAGGGTTTAGGGTTAGGGTTAGGGTTAGGGTTACGGTTAGGGTTGGTGTTAGGGTTAGGGTTAGGGTTGGTGTTAGGGTTAGGGTTAGGGTTAGGGTTAGGGTTGGTGTTAGGGTTAGGGTTAGGGTTAGGCTTAGGGTTACGGTTAGGGTTGGTGTTAGGGTTAGGGTTAGGGTTAGGGTTAGGATTAGGGTTAGGGTTGGTGTTAGGGTTAGGGTTAGGGTTAGGGTTGGTGTTAGGGTTAGGGTTAGGGTTAGGGTTAGGTTGGTGTTAGGGTTAGGGTTAGGGTTAGGGTTAGGGTTACGGTTAGGGTTGGTGTTAGGGTTAGGGTTAGGGTTAGGGTTAGGATTAGGGTTAGGGTTGGTGTTAGGGTTAGGGTTAGGGTTAGGGTTAGGGTTGGTGTTAGGGTTAGGGTTAGGGTTAGGGTTAGGGTTAGGGTTAGGGTTGGTGTTAGGCATAGGGTTGGGGTTAGGGTTAGGGTTTGGGTTAGGGTTGGTGTTAGGGTTAGGGTTAGGGTTAGGGTTAGGGTTGGTGTTAGGTTTAGGGTTAGGGTTAGGATTAGGGTTAGGGTTAGGGTTAGGGTTAGGGTTAAAGTTAGGGTTAGGGTTAGGGTTAGGGTTGGTGTTAGGGTTAGGGTTAGGGTTAGGTTTAGGGTTGGTGTTAGGTATAGGGTTAGGTTTAGGGTTAGGGTTAGGTTTAGGGTTGGTGTTAGGGTTAGGGTTAGGGTTAGTGTTAGTGTTAGGGTTAGGATTAGGGTTAGGTTACCCCGAGCACTACCCCTCGCCCTAGGCCTACGCCTAGCACTACCTCTGGTCCTACCCCTACCCCTGTCCCTACAGCTCCCCCTAACCATAGGCCCACCCCCTTCCCTACCCCTAGCCACAGCTCCCACTCCTGGTCCTAGGCCTACTCCGAGGTTCACCCCGACACCCACCCCTTGCCCTTTGCCTACCCCAGCGCTACGCCTACCACTCCCACTAGCCCTACCTCGGGCCTTAGACCAACGCCCAGTGCTCACTCTAGTGCGAAGCCTAGCACTTGCCCGTCGCCAACCGGTACACCTTGCCCTACCGATAGCCAGAGCACTAACCCGTGTCCTACGAAATCACCCTGGACCCACCATTAGCCACACCCTAATCCAGCCCTACATCCGTTCGGAGTCCTAGGACTACCCGGAGTTCTCCCGTGACAGTTACCCCTAGCCCTCGACCATCCCCTACCACTACCACTAGTCCTAGGCCAAACATGAGACCTAAATCTAACACTGCCCGTGGGCCTCTGCCAACCACTAGCCCTTCACCTAACCCTACCCCGAGCACTACCCATCGCCCTAGGCCTACGCCTAGAACTACCTCTGGTCCTACCCCTACCCCTGGCCCTACAGCTCCCCCTACTTATAGGCCCACCCCCATCCCTACCCCTAGCCACAACTCCAACCTCTGGCCCAAAGCCTACTCCGAGGTGTACCCCGACACCCACCCCTTGCCCTATGCCTACCCCAGTGCTACGCCTACCGATCCCACTAGCCCTAGCTCGGGCCCTAGACCAACGCCCAGTGCTCCCTCTAGTTTGAGGCCTACCACCTGCCCGACGCCGACCAGTACACCTTGCCCTACCGTTAGCCAGAGCACTAACCCGTGTCCTACGAAATCACCCTGGACCCACCCTTACCACACCCTAATCCAGCCCTACACCCGTTTTGAGTCCTAGGACTACCCGCAGCTGTTTCGTGACACCTACCCCTAGTCCTCGGCCAACCCTTACCACTACCACTAGTCCTAGGCATAACATGAGCCCTAACACTAACACTGCCCGTGGGCCTCTGCCAACCACTAGCCCTTCAACTAACCCTACCCCGAGCACTACCCCTCGCCCTAGGCCTACGCCTAGCACTACCTCTGTTCCTACCACTACCCTGGCCCTACAGCGTCCCCTACCCATAGGCCCACCCCCAACCCTACCACTAGCCACAGCTCCCACTCCTGGCTCTAGGCCTACTCGAGGTTTACCTCGACACCCACCCCTTGCCCTAAGCCTACCCCAGCGCTACGCCTACCGCTCTCACTAGCCCTAGCCCGGGCCCTAGACCAACGCCCATGCCTCCTTCTAGTCCGAGGCCTAGAACTTGCCCGTCGCTGACCAGTAAACCTTGCCCTTGTTAGGGTTAGGGTTAAGGTTAGGGTTAGGGTTAGGGTTAGGATTAGGGTTTAGGGTTAGGGTTAGGGTTAGGGTTGGTGTTAGGGTTAGGGTTAGGGTTAGGGTTAGGGTTGCTGTTAGGGTTAGGGTTAGGGTTAGGGTTAGAGTTACGGTTAGGGTTGGTGTTAGGGTTAGGGTTAGGGTTAGAGTTAGGATTAGGGTTAGGGTTGGTGTTAGGGTTAGGGTTAGGGTTAGGGTTGGTGTTAGGGTTAGGGTTAGGGTTAGGGTTAGGGTTGGTGTTAGGTATAGGGTTAGGGTTAGGGTTAGGGTTAGGGTTAGGGTTGGTGTTAGGGTTAGGGTTAGGGTTAGGGTTAGTGTTAGGGTTAGGGTTAGGGTTAGGGTTAGGATTAGGATTAGGGTTAGGGTTGGTGTTAGGGTTAGGGTTAGGGTTAGGGTTAGGGTTAGGGTTAGGGTTAGGGTTAGGGTTGGTTTTAGGGTTAGGGTTAGGGTTAGGGTTGTTGTTAGGGTTAGGGTTAGGGTAAGAGTTAGGGTTAGGGTTAGGGTTAGGGTTGGTGTTAGGGTTAGGGTTAGGGTTAGGGTTAGGGTTGGTGTTAGGGTTAGGGTTTGGGTTAGGGTTAGGGTTGGTGTTACGTTTAGGGTTAGGGTTAGGGTTAGGGTTAGGGTTAGGTTTGGTGTTAGGGTTAGGGTTAGGGTTAAAGTTAGGGTTCGTGTTAGGCATAGGGTTAGGGTTAGGGTTAGGGTTAGGGTTAGAGTTGGTGTTAGGGTTAGGGTTAGGGTTAGGGTTAGGGTTGTTGTTAGGGTTAGGGTTAGGGTTAGGATTAGGGTTAGGGTTGGTGTTAGGGTTAGGGTTAGGGTTAGGGTTGGTGTTTGGGTTAGGGTTAGGGTTAGGGTTAGGGTTGATGTTAGCTTTAGGGTTAGGGTTAGGATTAGGGTTAGGGTTGGTGTTAGGGTTAGGGTTAGGGTTAGGGTTAGGGTTGGTGTTAGGTTTAGGGTTAGGTTTAGGGTTAGGGTTCGTGTTAGGCATAGGGTTAGGGTTAGGGTTAGGGTTAGGGTTGGTGTTAGGGTTAGGGTTAGGGTTAGGGTTGATGTTAGCTTTAGGGTTAGGGTTAGGATTAGGTTTAGGGTTGGTGTTAGGGTTAGGGTTAGGGTTAGAGTTAGGGTTGGTGTTAGGGTTAGGGTTAGGGTTAGGGTTAGGGTTAGGGTTAGGGTTAGGGTTGGTGTTAGGGTTAGGGTTAGGGTTAGGGTTAGGGTTGGTGTTAGGGTTAGGGTTAGGGTTAGAGTTAGGGTTAGGGTTAGGGTTAGGGTTGGTGTTAGGGTTAGGGTTAGGGTTAGGGTTAGGGTTGGTGTTAGGGTTAGGGTTTGGGTTAGGGTTAGGGTTGGTGTTATGTTTAGGGTTAGGGTTAGGGTTAGGGTTAGGGTTGGTGTTAGGGTTAGGGTTAGGGTTAGGGTTAGGGTTACGGTTAGGGTTGGTGTTAGGGTTAGGGTTAGGGTTAGGTTTAGGATTAGGGTTAGGGTTGGTGTTAGGGTTAGGGTTAGGGTTATGGTTGGTGTTAGGGTTAGGGTTAGGGTTAGGGTTAGGGTTGGTGTTAGGTATAGTGTTAGGGTTAGGGTTAGGTTTAGGGTTGGTGTTAGGGTTAGGGTTAGGGTTAGGGTTAGGGTTAGGTTTAGTGTTAGGGTTAGGGTTAGGGTTAGGATTAGGATTAGGGTTAGGGTTGGTGTTAGGGTTAGGGTTAGGTTTAGGGTTAGGGTTAGGGTTAGGGTTCGTGTTAGGTTTAGGGTTAGGGTTAGGGTTAGGGTTAGGGTTAGGGTTGGTGTTAGGGTTAGGGTTAGGGTTTTGGTTAGGGTTGGTGTTAGGGTTAGGGTTAGGGTTAGGATTAGGGTTAGAGTTGGTGTTAAGGTTAGGGTTAGGGTTAGGGTTAGGGTTGGTGTTAGGGTTAGGGTTAGGGTTAGGGTTAGGTTTAGGGTTAGGGTTGGTGTTAGGGTTAGGGTTAGGGTTAGGGTTGATGTTAGGTATAGGGTTAGGTTTAGGGTTAGGGTTAGGGTTAGGGTTGGTGTTAGAGTTAGGGTTAGGGTTAGGATTAGTGTTAGGATTAGGGTTATGGTTAGGGTTAGGTTAGCCCGAGCACTACCCCTCGCCCTAGGCCTACGCCTAGCACTACCTCTGGTCCTACCTCTACCCCAGTCCCTACAGCTCCCCCAACCCATAGGCCCACCCCCATCCCTACCCCTAGCCACAGCTCCCACTCCTGGTCCTAGGCCTACTTCGAGGTTTACCCCGACACCCACCACTTGCCCTTTTCCTACCCCAGCGCTACGCCTACCGCTCCCACTAGCCCTACCTCGGGCCCTAGACCAACGCCCAGTGCTCACTCTAGTCCGAAGCCTAGCACTTGCCCGTCGCCAACCGGTACACCTTGCCCTACCGATAGCCAGAGCACTAACCCGTGTCCTACGAAATCACCCTGGACCCACCATTAGCCACACCCTAATCCAGCCCTACATCCGTTCGGAGTCCTAGGCTACCCGGAGCCATTTCGTGACACCTACCCCTAGTCCTCGGCCAACCCCTACCACTACCACTAGTCCTAGGCATAACATGAGCCCTAACCCTAACACTGCCCGTGGGCCTCTGCCAACCACTAGCCCTTCAACTACACCTACCCTGAGTACTACCCCTCGCCCTAGGCCTACGCCTAGCACTACCTCTGTTCCTACCACTACCCTGGCCCTACAGCTCCCCCTACCCATAGGCCCACCCCCAACCCTACCACTAGCCACAGCTCCCACTCGTGGCTCTAGGCCTACTCGAGGTTT